>NC_044569.1:57899149-57915624 GCF_007565055.1 Rhinopithecus roxellana | reverse complement strand
GTCACTTCATCCCACAGAGTTCCACAATTCCCTTCTTGGAGCAGCGTGCTAAGACTGTTTGTGTGGATTCTGAAAAGTGATATTTGGGAGGCTCATTGAGGGCTATGGTGAAAAAGTAATTATCCTCAGATCAAAACTTCAAAGAATCCTTCTGAGAAACTGCCATTGCCATGTGTGAATGCAACTCACAGAGTTTAAACGTTTTCTCTTCAGTGATAAGTTTGCTAACCCATTTCTCCGGAAATCTGCAACTGGATACTTATTAGCACAATGAAGCTATGGTGACAAAGGAAATAGCCTCAGATGAAAACTAGAAAGAACCCTTCTTAGAAACTTCTTCGTGATGTGTGAATTCATCTCACAGAGTTAAATTTATGTTTCGTGGATCACTCCATTAACACTGTCTTTGGAGGAACGTGAAAAGGGATTCTTTGGATCGTATTGAGGCCTACGCTGACAAAGGAAATATCATCAGTTCAAAACGTGAAAGAAGCTTTCTGAGAAACTTCTTTCTGATCTGTGAAGTCCATCTCACAGGTTACACATTAGACCTCAGGAAGCAGTTTGCTTAACACTCTTTTCGTGCAATGTGCAAAGTGATATTTCGGTGACCATAGGGGCCCATGGTGAAGCAGGAAATATCCTCACATAATAACTAGAGAAAAGCTTTCTGAGAGATTGCTTTCTGATGTGTGATTTCATCACACAGAGTTGACCCTTCCCTTCTTGGAACAGCGTACTAACACTGTTGTCGTGGATTCTGCAAGTGTTATTTGGAGCTCATTGTGGGCTATGGTGAAAAAGGAAATATCCTCATAACCAAAACTGGGAAAGAAGTCTTCTGAGAAGCTGCATTGCCATATGTGAATGCAACTCACAGTGGTTGCACGTTTCTCATCAGTGATCCGTTTGCTAACACAGTTCTATGGAAGTCTGCAATGGGATACATCTTAGTGCAATGAAGCTTACGGTGACAAAGGAAATTTCCTCAGATGAAAACTAGAAAGAAGCTTTCTTAGAAATTTCTGGGTGATGTGTAAATTCATCTCACAGAGTTACACTTATGTTTCGTGGAGCAGTCCATTAACACTGTCTTTGAGGAAACTGAGAACTGCTTCTTTTGATCGTTATGAGGCCTACGCTGATAAAGTTAATATCATCAGTTCAAAACGTGAAGGAAGCTTTCTGAGAAACGTCTTTCTGATCTGTGAATTCATCTCACAGAGTTACACCATAGACCTCAGAAAGCAGTTTGTTAACACTCTTTTCGTGGAATCTGCAAACAGATATGTTGGAGCCCTTAGGGGCCCATGGTGAAAAAGGAATATCCTCACATAATAACTAGAGAGAAGCTTTCTGAGAGATTTCTTTCTGATGTGTGACTTCATCACACAGAGTTCCACGCTTCCCTTCTTTGAACAGTTTGCTAAGATTGTTGTCCTGGATTCTGCAAAGTGATATTTCGGAGATCATTGAGGGCTATGGGGAAAAAGGAAATATCCTCAGATCAAAACTGGAAAGAAGCCTGCTGAGAAACTGCATTGCCATGTGTGAATGCAACTCACAGACTTACACTTTTCTCTTCAGTGATCAGTTTTCTATCACAGTTTTCCAGAAATCTACAATTAGATATTTCTTAGCGCAATGAAGCTCGAGGTGATAAAGGATATACCCTCAGATGAAAAGTAGAAGGAAGCTTTCTTAGAAACTTCTTGGTGATGTGTGAATTCATCTCACAGAGTTACACTTATGTTTCGTGAAGCAGTCCATTAACACTGTCTTGAGGAACCTGAGAAGGGCCACTTTGGATCATATTGAGGCCTATGCTGAAAAATGATATATCATCAGTTCAAAACGTGAAAGAAGATTTCTGAGAAACTTCTTTCTGATCTGTGAATTCACCTCACAGACTTAAAACTTAGACCTCAGGAATCAGTTTGCTGACACTCATTTCGTGGAATCTGTAAAGTGATATTTTGGAGCCCATAGGGGCCCATGGTGAAAAAGGAAATATCCTCACATAATAACTAGAGAGAAGCTTTCTGAGAGATTGCTTTCTGATGTGTGACTTCATCACACCGAGTTCCACCCTTTCCTTCTTGGAACCGTTTGCTCACACTGTTGTTGGGAATTCTGCAAAGTGATATTTGGGAGCTCACTGAGGCTATGGTGAAAAAGGAAATATCCTCAGGTCAAAACAGGAAAGAAGTCTTCTGAGAAACTGCATTGCCATGTGTGAATGCAACTCAGAGAGTTACAAGTTTCTCTTCAGTGACCAGTTTGCTAACACAGTTTTCTGGAAATCTGCAATGGGATACTTCTTAGCGCAATGAAGCTTACATTGACAAAGGAAGTATCGTCAGATGAAAACTAGAAAGAAGCTTTCCTAGAAACTTATTGGTGATGTGTGAATTCATCTCACAGAGTAACACTTATGTTTCATGGAGCAGTCCATTAACACTGTCTTTGATGAAACTGAGAAGGGCTTCTTTGGAACATAATGGTGCTTACACTGATAAAGGAATTATTATCACTTCAAAACGTGAAAGAAGCTTTCTGAGAAACTTCTTTCTGATCTGTGAATTCATCTCACAGAGTTACAACATAGACCTCAAGAAACAATTCGCTACCACTCTTTTCGTGGAAACTGCAAAGTGATATTTGGGAGCCCATAGGGCCCCATGGTGAAAAAGGAAATATCCTCACGTAATAACTAGAGAGAAGCTTTGTGAGGGATTGCTTTCTGATCTGTGACTTCATCACACAGAGTTCCATCCTTCTCTTCTTGGAACAGCTTGCTAACACTGTTGTTGTGTATTCTGCAATGTGATATTTGGGAGCCCATAGTTTACCATGGTGAAAAAGGAAATATCCTCAGATAATAACTAGAGAGAAGCTTCCTGAGAGATTGGTTTCTGATGTGTGATTTCATCACACAGAGTTCCACCCTTCCCTTCTTGAACAGTTTGCTAACACTGTTGTCGTGGAATCTGCAAAGTGATATTTTGGAGCTCTTTGAGGGCTATTGTGAAAACGGAAATATCCTCATAAAAAACTGGAGAGAAACCTTCTGAGAAACCGCATTAACGTGTGTGAATGCAACTCACAGAGTTACACGTTCCTCTTCAGTGATCAGTTTGCTAACACAGTTTTCTGGAAATCTGCAATTAGATACTTGTTACTGCAGTGAAGCCTACGGTGACAAAGGAAATATCATCAGTTGAAAACGTGAAAGAAGCTTTCTGAGAAATTTCTTTCTACCTCTGAATTCACCTCACAGAGTTAAACCTTAGACATCAGGAAGCAGTTTGTTAACACTCTTTTCGTGGAAAGTGCAAAGCGATATTCGGGGAGCCCATTGGGGCCCAAGGTGAAAAGGGAAATTTCCTCACATAATAACTGGAAAGAAGCTTTCAGAGAGATTGCTTTCTGATGTGTAACTTCATCACACAGAGTTCCACCCTTCCCTTATTGAACAGTTTGCCAACACTGTTGTCGTGGATTCTGCAAAGTGATATTTGGGAGCTCACTGGGGGCTATCTAAAAAGGAAATATCCTTTGATCAAAATTTGAAAGAAGCCTTCTGGGAAACTTCATTGCCATGTGGGAATGCAACTCACAGAGTTACACGTTTCTCTTCAGTGATCAGTTTGCTAACACAGTTTTCTGGAAATCTGCAATTATTTACTACTTAGCGCAATGAAGGTTACGGTGACAAAGGAAATATCCTCAGATGAAAAATAGAAAAAGGATTCCCAGAAACTTCTTGGTGATGTGTGATTTCATATCACAGCGTTACACTTATGTTTCGAGGAGCAGTCCATTAACACTGTCTTTGAGGAACCTGAGAAGGGCTTCTTCGGATCGTATTGAGGGCTACGCCGATAAAGGAAATATCATCAGTTCGAAACATTTAAGAAGCTTTATGGGAAACTTCTTTCTGAACTGTGAATTCATATTACAGAGTTACACCTTAGACCTCAGGAAGCAGTTTGCTCACACTCTTTTCGTGGAATCTGCAAAGTGATATTTGGGAGTCCATAGGGGCCAATGGTGAAAAGGAAATATCCTCAGATAATAACTAGAGACAAGCTTTCTGAGAGATTGCTTTCTGATATGTGACTTCATCACACAGAATTCCAGCCTTCCCTTCTTGGAACTGTTTGCTAACACTGTTGTCATGGATTCTGCAAAGCGACATTTGGGAGCCCATAGGGGAACATGGTGAAAAAGGAAATATCCTCAGATCAAAGCTGGAAAGAAGTCTTCTGAGAAACTGCATTGCCATGTGTGAATGCAACTCACAGAGTTACACGTTACCCCTTAGTAGTCAGTTTGCTAACACAGTTTCCTGGAAATCTGCAATTAGATACTTCTTAGCGCAATGAAGCTCACGGTGACAAATGAAATGTCCTCACATGAAAACTAGAAAGCAGCTTTCCTTGGAACTTCTTGGTGATGTGTGAATTCATCTTACAGAGTTACACTTATGTTTCCTGGAGCAGTCCATTAGAACTGTCTTTGAGGAACCTGAGAAGGGCTTCTTTGGATCGTATTGAGGCCTACACTGATAAAGGAAATACCATCAATTCAAAACTTGAAAAAAGCTGTCAGAGATTCTTCTTTCTGATCTGTGAATTCATCACACTGAATTACAACTTAGACCTCAGGAAGTAGTTTGCTAACACTGTTTTCGTGGAATGTGCAAAGTGATATTTGTTAGCTCATTGAGGGCTAAGGTGAAAAAGGAAATATCCTCAGATGCTTTGCTTTATAATGTGTGACTTCATCACACAGAGTTCCACCCTTCGCTTCTTAGAACAGTTTGCTAACAATGTTGTCGTGGATTCTGCAAAGTGATATTTGGGAGCCCATAGGGGCCCATGGTGAAAAAGGAAATATCCTCACATAATACCTAGAGAGGAGTTTTCTCAGAGATTGCTTTCTGATGTTTGACTTCATCACACAGAGTTCCACCTTTCCCTTTTTGGAACAGTTTCTGACACTGTTGTCGTGGATATTGCAATGTGATATTTGGGAGCCCATAGGAGCCCATGGTGAAAAAGGAAATATCCTCACATAAAAACTAGAGAGAAGCGTTGTGGGAGATTGCTTTCCGATGTGTGACTTCATCACACAGAGGTCCACCCTTCCCTTCTTGGAACAGTTTGCTTACACTGTTGTCATGGTTTCTGCAAAGGGATATTTGGTAGCTCATTGACGGCTATGGTGAAAAGGAAATATCCTCAGATCAAAACTGGAAAGAAGCCTTCTGAGACACTGCATTGCCATGTGTGAATGCAACTCACCGAGTTAAACGTTTCTCTTCAGTGATCAGTTTGCTAACAGTTTTCTGGAATTCTACAACGGGATACTTCTTAGCGCAGTGAAGTGTAAGGTGACAAAGGAAATACCCTCAGATGAAAAAGAGAAAGAAGCTGTCTTAGAAACTTCTTGGTGATGTGTGAATTCATCTCAAAGAGTTACACTTATGTTTCGTGCAGCAGTCCATTAACACTATCTTTGGGTAACCTGAGAAGGGCTTTTTGGATCGCATTGAGACCTACGCTGATAAAGGAAATATCATCAGTTCAAAACGTGAAAGATGCTTTCTGAGAAACTTCTTTCTTATCTGTGAATTCATCTCACGGAGTTACACCTTAGACATCAGGAAGCAGTTTGCTAACACTCTTTTCGTGGAATCTGCAAACTGATATTTGGGAGCCCCTAGGAGCCCATGGTGTAAAAGGAAATATCCTCACATAATAACTAGAGAGAAGCTTTCTGAGACATTGCTTTCTGAAGTGTCACTTCATCCCACAGAGTTCCACAATTCCCTTCTTGGAGCAGCGTGCTAAGACTGTTGTTGTGGATTCTGAAAAGTGATATTTGGGATCTCATTGAGGGCTATGGTGAAAAAGTAATTATCCTCAGATCAAAACTTCAAAGAATCCTTCTGAGAAACTGCATTGCCATGTGTGAATGCAACTCACAGAGTTTAAACGTTTCTCTTCAGTGATAAGTTTGCTAACCCATTTCTCCGGAAATCTGCAACTGGATACTTATTAGCACAATGAAGCTTATGGTGACAAAGGAAATAGCCTCAGATGAAAACTAGAAAGAACCCTTCTTAGAAACTTCTTCGTGATGTGTGAATTCATCTCACAGAGTTAAATTTATGTTTCGTGGATCACTCCATTAACACTGTCTTTGAGGAACGTGAAAAGGGATTCTTTGGATCGTATTGAGGCCTACGCTGACAAAGGAAATATCATCAGTTCAAAACGTGAAAGAAGCTTTCTGAGAAACTTCTTTCTGATCTGTGAGTCCATCTCACAGGTTACACATTAGACCTCAGGAAGCAGTTTGCTAACACTCTTTTCGTGCAATGTGCAAAGTGATATTTCGGTGACCATAGGGGCCCATGGTGAAGCAGGAAATATCCTCACATAATAACTAGAGAAAAGCTTTCTGAGAGATTGCTTTCTGATGTGTGATTTCATCACACAGAGTTGCACCCTTCCCTTCTTGGAACAGCGTACTAACACTGTTGTCGTGGATTCTGCAAAGTGTTATTTGGGAGCTCATTGTGGGCTATGGTGAAAAAGGAAATATCCTCATAACAAAACTGGAAAGAAGTCTTCTGAGAAGCTGCATTGCCATATGTGAATGCAACTCACAGTGTTGCACGTTTCTCATCAGTGATCCGTTTGCTAACACAGTTCTATGGAAGTCTGCAATGGGATACATCTTAGTGCAATGAAGCTTACGGTGACAAAGGAAATTTCCTCAGATGAAAACTAGAAAGAAGCTTTCTTAGAAATTTCTGGGTGATGTGTAAATTCATCTCACAGAGTTACACTTATGTTTCGTGGAGCAGTCCATTAACACTGTCTTTGAGGAAACTGAGAACTGCTTCTTTTGATCGTTATGAGGCCTACGCTGATAAAGTTAATATCATCAGTTCAAAACGTGAAGGAAGCTTTCTGAGAAACGTCTTTCTGATCTGTGAATTCATCTCACAGAGTTACACCATAGACCTCAGAAAGCAGTTTGTTAACACTCTTTTCGTGGAATCTGCAAACAGATATGTTGGAGCCCTTAGGGGCCCATGGTGAAAAAGGAAATATCCTCACATAATAACTAGAGAGAAGCTTTCTGAGAGATTTCTTTCTGATGTGTGACTTCATCACACAGAGTTCCACGCTTCCCTTCTTTGAACAGTTTGCTAAGATTGTTGTCCTGGATTCTGCAAAGTGATATTTCGGAGATCATTGAGGGCTATGGGGAAAAAGGAAATATCCTCAGATCAAAACTGGAAAGAAGCCTGCTGAGAAACTGCATTGCCATGTGTGAATGCAACTCACAGACTTACACTTTTCTCTTCAGTGATCAGTTTTCTATCACAGTTTTCCAGAAATCTACAATTAGATATTTCTTAGCGCAATGAAGCTCGAGGTGATAAAGGATATACCCTCAGATGAAAAGTAGAAGGAAGCTTTCTTAGAAACTTCTTGGTGATGTGTGAATTCATCTCACAGAGTTACACTTATGTTTCGTGAAGCAGTCCATTAACACTGTCTTTGAGGAACCTGAGAAGGGCCACTTTGGATCATATTGAGGCCTATGCTGAAAAATGATATATCATCAGTTCAAAACGTGAAAGAAGATTTCTGAGAAACTTCTTTCTGATCTGTGAATTCACCTCACAGACTTAAAACTTAGACCTCAGGAAGCAGTTTGCTGACACTCATTTCGTGGAATCTGTAAAGTGATATTTTGGAGCCCATAGGGGCCCATGGTGAAAAAGGAAATATCCTCACATAATAACTAGAGAGAAGCTTTCTGAGAGATTGCTTTCTGATGTGTGACTTCATCACACCGAGTTCCACCCTTTCCTTCTTGGAACCGTTTGCTCACACTGTTGTTGGGAATTCTGCAAAGTGATATTTGGGAGCTCACTGAGGGCTATGGTGAAAAAGGAAATATCCTCAGGTCAAAACAGGAAAGAAGTCTTCTGAGAAACTGCATTGCCATGTGTGAATGCAACTCAGAGAGTTACAAGTTTCTCTTCAGTGACCAGTTTGCTAACACAGTTTTCTGGAAATCTGCAATGGGATACTTCTTAGCGCAATGAAGCTTACATTGACAAAGGAAGTATCGTCAGATGAAAACTAGAAAGAAGCTTTCCTAGAAACTTATTGGTGATGTGTGAATTCATCTCACAGAGTAACACTTATGTTTCATGGAGCAGTCCATTAACACTGTCTTTGATGAAACTGAGAAGGGCTTCTTTGGAACATAATGGTGCTTACACTGATAAAGGAATTATTATCACTTCAAAACGTGAAAGAAGCTTTCTGAGAAACTTCTTTCTGATCTGTGAATTCATCTCACAGAGTTACAACATAGACCTCAAGAAACAATTCGCTACCACTCTTTTCGTGGAAACTGCAAAGTGATATTTGGGAGCCCATAGGGCCCCATGGTGAAAAAGGAAATATCCTCACGTAATAACTAGAGAGAAGCTTTGTGAGGGATTGCTTTCTGATCTGTGACTTCATCACACAGAGTTCCATCCTTCTCTTCTTGGAACAGCTTGCTAACACTGTTGTTGTGTATTCTGCAATGTGATATTTGGGAGCCCATAGTTTACCATGGTGAAAAAGGAAATATCCTCAGATAATAACTAGAGAGAAGCTTCCTGAGAGATTGGTTTCTGATGTGTGATTTCATCACACAGAGTTCCACCCTTCCCTTCTTGAACAGTTTGCTAACACTGTTGTCGTGGAATCTGCAAAGTGATATTTTGGAGCTCTTTGAGGGCTATTGTGAAAACGGAAATATCCTCATAAAAAACTGGAGAGAAACCTTCTGAGAAACCGCATTAACGTGTGTGAATGCAACTCACAGAGTTACACGTTCCTCTTCAGTGATCAGTTTGCTAACACAGTTTTCTGGAAATCTGCAATTAGATACTTGTTACTGCAGTGAAGCCTACGGTGACAAAGGAAATATCATCAGTTGAAAACGTGAAAGAAGCTTTCTGAGAAATTTCTTTCTACCTCTGAATTCACCTCACAGAGTTAAACCTTAGACATCAGGAAGCAGTTTGTTAACACTCTTTTCGTGGAAAGTGCAAAGCGATATTCGGGAGCCCATTGGGGCCCAAGGTGAAAAGGGAAATTTCCTCACATAATAACTGGAAAGAAGCTTTCAGAGAGATTGCTTTCTGATGTGTAACTTCATCACACAGAGTTCCACCCTTCCCTTATTGGAACAGTTTGCCAACACTGTTGTCGTGGATTCTGCAAAGTGATATTTGGGAGCTCACTGGGGGCTATCTAAAAAGGAAATATCCTTTGATCAAAATTTGAAAGAAGCCTTCTGGGAAACTTCATTGCCATGTGGGAATGCAACTCACAGAGTTACACGTTTCTCTTCAGTGATCAGTTTGCTAACACAGTTTTCTGGAAATCTGCAATTATTTACTACTTAGCGCAATGAAGGTTACGGTGACAAAGGAAATATCCTCAGATGAAAAATAGAAAAAGGATTCCCAGAAACTTCTTGGTGATGTGTGATTTCATATCACAGCGTTACACTTATGTTTCGAGGAGCAGTCCATTAACACTGTCTTTGAGGAACCTGAGAAGGGCTTCTTCGGATCGTATTGAGGGCTACGCCGATAAAGGAAATATCATCAGTTCGAAACATTTAAGAAGCTTTATGGGAAACTTCTTTCTGAACTGTGAATTCATATTACAGAGTTACACCTTAGACCTCAGGAAGCAGTTTGCTCACACTCTTTTCGTGGAATCTGCAAAGTGATATTTGGGAGTCCATAGGGGCCAATGGTGAAAAAGGAAATATCCTCAGATAATAACTAGAGACAAGCTTTCTGAGAGATTGCTTTCTGATATGTGACTTCATCACACAGAATTCCAGCCTTCCCTTCTTGGAACTGTTTGCTAACACTGTTGTCATGGATTCTGCAAAGCGACATTTGGGAGCCCATAGGGGAACATGGTGAAAAAGGAAATATCCTCAGATCAAAGCTGGAAAGAAGTCTTCTGAGAAACTGCATTGCCATGTGTGAATGCAACTCACAGAGTTATAATTTTCTCTTCAGGTATCAGTTTGCTAACGAAGCTTTCTGGAAATCGGCAATGGGATACTTCTAAGCACAATGAAGCTTACGATGACAAAGGAAGTATCCTCAGAGGAAAACTACAAAGAAGCTTTCTTAGAAACTGCTTGGTGATGTGTGATTTCATCCCGCAGAGTTACACTTATGTTTCGTGGAGAAGTCCATTAACACTGTCTTTGGGGAACCTTAGAAAGGCTTCTTTGGATCGCATTGAGGGCTACACTGATAAGGGAATTATCATCAGTTCAAAACGTGAAAGAGACTTTCTGAGGAACTTCCTTCTGATCTGTGAATTCATCTCACAGAGTTACACCTTAGACCTCAGGAAGCAGTTTGCTAACCCTCTTTTCGTGGAATCTGTAAAGTGATATTTGGGAGCCCCTAGGGGCCCAAGGAGTAAAAGGAAATATCCTCACATAATAACTACAGAGAAATTTTCTGAGAGATTGCTTTCTGATGTGTGACTTCATCACACAGAGTTCCACCCTTCCCTTCTTGGACCAGTTTGCTAACACTGTTGTCGTGGATTCTGCAAAGTGATATTTGGGAGCCCTTTGGGGAACATGGTGAAAAAGGAAATATCCTCAGATCAAAACAGGAAAGAAGCCTTCTAAGAAACTGCATTGCCATGTGTGAATGCAACTCACAGAGTTACACGTTTCTCTTCAGTGATCAATTTGCTAAAACAGTTTACTGGGAATCTGCAGTTAGATACATCTCAGTGCAATGAAGCTCACGGGAACAGAACAAATGTCGTCAGATGGAAACTAGAAAGAAGCTTTCCTAGGAACTTCTTGGTAATGAGTGAATTCATCTCACAGAGTTACATTTATGTTTCGTGGTGCAGTCCATTAGCACTGTCTTTGAGGAACCTGGGAAGGGCTTCTTTGGATCGTATTGAGGCCTACGCTGATAAAGGAAATATCATCAATTCAAAACTTGGAAAACACTGTCTGAGATTCTTCTTTCTGATCTGTGAATTCATCTCACAGACTTACAACTTAGACTTCAGGAAGCAGTTTGCTACCACTCTTTTCGTGGAATGTGCAAAGTGATATTTGGGAGCCCATAGGGGCCCATGGTGAAAAAAGTAATATCCTCACATAATAACTAGAGAGAAGCTTTCTGAGAGATTGCTTTCTGATGTTTGACTTCATCACACAGAGTTCCACCCTTCCCTTCCTGGAACATTTTGCTAACACTGTTGTTGTTCATTCTGCAAAGTCATATTTGGGAGCCCATAGTGGAACATGGTGAAAAAGGAAATATCCTCAGATAATAACTAGAGAGAAGATTTCTGAGACATTGCTTTCTGATGTGTGACTTCATCACACAGAATTCCACCCTTCCCTTCTTGGAACAGTTTGCTAACACTGTTGTCGTGGATTCTGCAAAGTGATATTTGGGAGCTCATTGAGGGCTATGGTGAAAAAGGAAATATCCTCAGATCAGAACTGGAAAGAAGCCTTCTGAGAAACTGCATTGCCATGTGTGAATGCAACTCACAGAGTTACACGTTTCTCTTCAGGGATGAGTTTGCTAACAAAGTTTTCCGGAAATCGGCAACGGGGTACTTCTAAGCGCAACGAAGCTTACGGTGACGAAGGAAATATCCTCAGAGGAAAACTACAAAGAAGCTTTCCTAGAAACTTCTTGGTGATGTGTTAATTCATCTCACAGAGTTACACTTATATTTCATGGAGCAGTCCATTAACACTGTCTTTGAGGAACCTGAGAAGTGCTTCTTAGGATCGCATTGAGGCCTACACTGGTAAAGGAAATATCATCAGTTCAAAACGTGAAAAAAGCTTTCTGAGAAAATTCTTTCTGATCTGTGAATTCATCTCACAGAGTTACACCTTAGACCTCAGGAAGTAGTGTGCTAACCCTCTTTTCGTGGAATCTGCAAAGTGATATTTGGGAGCCCTTAGGGTCCAAGGAGTAAAAGGAAATATCCTCAAATAATAACTAGAGAGAAGTTTTCTGAGAGATTACTTTCTGATGTGTGACTTCCTCACACAGAGTTCCACCCTTCCTTTCTTGCAAGTGTTTGCTAACACTAGTGTTGTGGATTCGGCAAAGTGATATTTGGGAGCCCTTAGGGGAACATGGTGAAAAAGGAAATATCCACTGATCAAAACAGGAAGGAAGCCTTCTGAGAAACTGCATTAGCATGTGTGAATACAACTCACGGAGTTACGAGTTTCCATTCAGTAGTCAGTTTGCAAGCACAGTTTTCCGGAGATCTGCAATTAGATGCTTCTTAGCGCAATGAAGCTCCCGGTGACAAAGGAAATATCCTCAGATGAAAACTAGAAAGAAGCTTTCCTAGGAACTTCTTCGTGATGTGTGAATTCATCTCACAGAGTTACACTTATGTTTCATGGAGCAGTCCACTAGCACTGTCTTTGAGGAACCTGAGAAGGGCTTCTTTGGATCCTATTGAGGCATACGCTGATAAAGGAAATATCATCAATTCAAAACTTGACGAAAGCTGTCTGAGATTCTTCTTTCTAATCTGTGAATTCATCCCACAGAGTTACAACTTAGACTTCAGGAAGCAGTTTGCTAACACTGTTTTCATGGAATCTGCAAAGTGATATTTGAGAGCCCATAGGGGAACATGGTGAAAAAGGAAATATCCTCACATAATAACTAGAAAGAAGCTTTCTGAGACATTGCCTTCTGATGTGTGACTTCATCACACAGAGTTCCAACCTTCCCTTCTTGGAACAGTTTGCTAACACTGTTGTTGTTGATCCTGCAAAGTGATATTTGGGAGCTCATTGTGGGGTATGGTGAAAAAGGAAATATCCTCAGATCAAAACTGCAAAGAAGCCTTCCCAGAGACTGCATTGCCAGGTGTGAATGCAACTCACAGAGTTACACGTTCGCCTTCAGTGATCTGTGTGCTAACACAGTTTTCTGGAAATATGCAATTGGATATTTCTTAGCGCTATGAAGCCTATGGTGAAAAGGAAATATCGTCAGATGAAAACAGGAAGGAAGCCTTCTGAGAAACTGCATTGCCATGTGTGAATGCAAGCCACAGAGTTACATATTTCTCTTCAGTTGTCAGTTTGCTGACACAGTTTTCTGGAAATCTGCAATTAGATACTTCTTAGTGAAATGAAGCTTAGGGTGACAAAATAAATACCCTCAGATGAAAACTAGAAAGAAGTTTCTTAGAAACTTCTTGGTGATGTGTGAATTCATCTCACAGAGTTACATTTATGTTTCATGGAACACTCTATTAACACACTCTTTGAGGATCCTGAGAAGGGCTTCTTTGGATCGTAGTGAGGCCTACGCTGATAAAGGAAATATCATCAGTTCAAAACGTGTGGGAACTTTTTGAGAATCTTCTTTCTGATTTGTGAATTCATCTCACAGAGTTACGAATTAGACCTCAGGAAGCAGGTTGCTACCACTCTTTTCGTGGAATCTGCAAAGTGATATTTGGGAGCCCATAGGGGCCCATGGTGAAAAAGAATATATCCTCAAATAATAACTAGAAAGAAGCTTTCTGAGAGATTGCTTTCTGATGTGTGACTTCCACACACAGAGTTCCACCGTTTCCTTCTTGGAACAGTTTGCTAGCACTGTTGTCGTGGATTCCGCAAAGTGATATTTGGGAGCGAATAGGGGCCCATGGTGAAAAAGGAAATATCCTCAGATCAAAACTGGAAGGAAGCCCTGTGAGAAACTGCATTACTGTGTGTGAAAGCAACTCACAGAATTTCACGTTTCTCTTCAGTGATCAGTTTGCTAACACAGTTTTCTGGAAATCTGCAATTAGCTACTTCTTAGCCAATTAAGCTTACGGTGACAAAAGAAATATCCTCAGATGAAAACTAGAAATAATCTTTCGTAGAAAGTTCTTGGAGCTGTGTGAATTCATCTCACAGAGTTAGACTTATGTTTCGTGGATTAGTCTATTAACACTGTCTTTGGGAACGTCAGAAGGGTTTCTTTGTATCGTATTGAGGCCTATGCTGATATGGAAATATCATCAGTTCAAAACGTGATAGAAGCTTTGTGAGAATCTTCTTTCTGATACGTGAATTCATCTCACAGAGTTACAAATTAGACCTCAGGAAGCAGTTTGCTAACACTCTTTTCATGGAATCTGCAAAGTGAGATTTGGGAGCCCATAGGGGCCCAATGTGAAAAAGGAAATATCCTCAACTAATAACAAGAGAGAAGCTTTCTGAGAGATTGCTTTCTGATGTGTGACTTCATCACACAGATTTCCACCCTTCCCTTCTGGGAACAGTTTGCTAACACCGTTGTCGTGCATTCTGCAAAGGGATATTTGGGAGCTCATTGAGGGCCATGTTGAAAAAGGAAATATCGTCAGATAATAACTAGAGAGAAGATTTCTGAGAGATTGCTTTCTGATGTGTGACTTCATCACCTAGAGTTCCACCCCTTCCCTTCTTGGAACATTTTGCTGACACTTTTGTCGTGGATGCTGAAAAGCGATATTTCGGAGCCCATAGGGGCCCTTGGTAAAAAGGGAAATATCCTAACATAATAACTAGAGAGAAGCTTTCGGAGAGCTTGCTTCTGATGTGTGACTTCATCACACAGAATTCCAACCTTCCCTTCTTGGAACAGTTTGCTAACACTGTTGTCGTGGATTCTGCAAAGTGATAATGTGGGAGCTCGTTGAGGCTATGGTGAAAAAGGAAATATCCTCAGATCAAAACTGGAAGGAAGCCTTCAGGAGAACCTGCATTGGCACGTGTGAATGCAACCTACAGAGTTACACGTTTCTCTTCATTGGTCCGTTTGCTAACAGTTTTCTGGAAATCTGCAATGGGATACTTCTTAGCGTAATGAGGATTACGGTGACAAAGGAATATCCTCAGATGAAGGAAAACGAGAAAGAAGCTTTCTTAGAAACTTCTTGGTGATGTGTGAATTCATCTCCACGAGTTACACTTGAGTTTCCTTGCGTAGTCCATTAACACTGTCTTTGAGGAAACGGAGAAGGGCTTCTTTGAGTCGCTTGGGGCCTATGCTGATAAAGGAAATATCATCAGTTTAAAACGTGAAAAGAATCTTTCTGAGAACTTCTTTCTGCTCTGTGAATTCATCTCACAGAGTTACACATTACACCTCAGGAACAGTTTGCTAACACTCTTTTCGTGGAATCTGCAAAGTGATATTTGGGAGCCCATATGGACCCATGGTGAAAAAAGGAAATATCCTCACATAATAACTTAGAGCGAAGCTTTCTGAGAGATTGCTTTCTGAAGTGTGACTTCATCAAACAGAGTTCCACGTTCCTTCTTGGAACAGTTTGCTAACACTGTTGTCGTGTTTTCTGCAAAGTGATATTTCGGAGCTCATTGAGGGCTATGGTGAAAAAGGAAATATCCTCAGATCAAAACTGGAAAGAAGCCTTCTGAGAAACTGCATTGCCATGTGTGAATGCAACTCAAAGAGTTACACGTTTCTCTTCAGTGGTAAGTTTGCTAATATAGTTTTCTGGAAATCTGCAATTATCTACTTCTTAATGCAAGGAAGCTTACGGTGACAAAAGAAATATCCTCAGATGAAAACTAGAAAGAAGCGTTCCTAGAAACTGCTTGGGGATGTGCGAAATCATCTCACAAAGTTATACTTATATTTCGTGGAGCAGTCCATTGACACTGTCTTTGAGGAACCTGAGAAGGGCTTATTTGTATAGTACTGAGGCGTACGCTGATAAAGGAAATATCATCAGTTCAAAACCTGAAAGAAAATTTATGAGAATCTTCTTTCTGATCTGTGAAATCATCTCACAGGGTTAAACCTTAGACCTCAGGAAGCAGTTTGCTTCCACTCCTTTCGTGGAATTTGCAAAGTGATATTTGGGAGCCCTTAGGAGCCCATGAGAAAAAGGAAAATTTCCCATCACTGAATAATTAGAGAGAAACCATTCGGAGAGATTGCTTTCTGATGTGTGACCTCATCAACAGAGTTCCACCCTTCCCTTCCTGGAACAATTTGCTAACACTCTTGTCGAGTATTCTGCAAAGTGATATTTGGGAGCCCTTAGGGCCCCATGGTGAAAAAGGAAATATCCCCACATAATAATTAGAGGGAAGCTTTCTGAGAGACTGATTTTTGATGTGTGATTTCATCACACAGAGTTCCACACTTCCATTTTTGGAACAGTTTGCTAACACTGTTTTCATGGATTCTGCAAAGTGATATTTGGGAGCTCATTGAGGGCTATGGTGAAAAAGTAATTATCCTCAGATCAAAACTTCAAAGAAGTCTTCTGAGAAACTGCATTTCCATGTGTGAATGCACCTCACAGAGTTACATGTTT
>NC_044569.1:52459201-52472088 GCF_007565055.1 Rhinopithecus roxellana | reverse complement strand
AAAAACTGTGTTAGCAAACTGATCACTGAAGAGAAAGGTGACACTCTGTGAGTTGCATTCACACATGCCAATGCAGTTTCTCAGAAGGTTCTTTCCAGTTTTGATTTGAGGATATTTCCTTTTTCAGCATAGCCCTCAATGAGCTACCAAATATAAATTTACAGAATCCACGACAACACAGTTAGCAAGCTGTTCCAAAAAGGGAAGGGGGGAACTCTGTGTGATGAAGTAACCCATCAGAAAGCAATATCTCAGAAAGCTTCTCTCTAGTTATTAAGTGAGGATATTTCCTTTTCACCATGGGCCCCTATGGGCTCCCAAATATCACTTTTCAGAATCCACGACAACAGTGTTAGCAAGTTGTTCCAAGAAGGGAAGGGTGGAACTCTGTGTGAAGAAGTCACACATCAGGAAGCAATCTCTCAGAAAGGTTCTCTCTAGTTATTAAGTGAGGATATTTCCTGTTTTACCATGGGCCCCTATGGGCTCCCAAATATCTCTTTGCAGAATCCACGACAACAGTGGTAGCAAACTGTCCCAAGAAGGGAAGAGTGGAACCCTATGTGATGAAGTCACCCATCAGAAGGTAATCTCTCAGAAAGCTTCTCTCTGGTAATTATGTGAGGGTATTTCCTTTGTCACCACCGGCCCCTACGGGCTCCCAAATATCGCATTCCAGATTCCACGAAAAGAGTGTTAGCAAACTGCTTCCTGAGGTCTAAGGTGTAACTCTGTGATTTGAATTCACAGATCACAAAGCGTTTCTCAGAAAGCTTCTTTCACGTTTTGAACTGATGATATTTCCTCTCTCAGCGTAGGCCTCCATGCGATCCAAAGAAGCCCTTTTCAAGTTCCTCAAAGACAGTGTTAATGGACTGCTCCAAGGAACATAAGTGTAACTCTGTGAGATGAATTCACACATCACCAAGAAGTTTCTAAGAACGCTTGTTGCTAGTTTTCATCTGAGGGTATTTCCTTTGTCACTGCAAGCTTGATTGCGCTAAGCAATATCTAATTGTAGATTTCCAGAAAACTGTGTTAGCAAACTGATCACTGGGGAGAAACTTGTAACACTGTGAGTTGCATTCACACATGGCAATGCAGTGTCTCAGAAGGCTTCTTTCCAGTTTTGATCTGAGGACATATCCTTTTTCACCATCGCCCTCAATGAGCTCCCAAATATCACTTTGCAGAATCCACAACAACAGTGTTAGCAAAGTGTTCAAAGAAGAGATGGGTGGAACTCTATGTGATGAAGTCACACATCAGAAAGCAATGTATCAGAAAGCTTCCATCTAGTTATTATCTGAGGATATTTCCTTTACCACCATGGGACCCTATGGGCAGGCAATATAACTTTGCAAAATCCACGACAACAGTGTTAGCAAACTGTTCTAAGAAGGGAAGAGTGGAACTCTGTGTGATGAAGTCACACATCACAAAGCAATCTCTCATAAAGCTTCTCTCTAGTTAATTTCTGAGGATATTTCCTTTTTTACAGTGGGCCCCTAAGGGCTAACAAATATCACATTGCAGATTCCACGAAAAGAGTGTTAGCAAACTGCTTCCTGAGGTCTAAGGTGTAACTCTGTGAAATGAATTCACAGATCAGAAAGGAGTTTCTCAGAAAGCTTCTTTCACCTTTTGAACTGATGATATTTCCTTTATCAGCGTAGGCCTCAATACGATCCAAAGAAGCCCTTCTCAGTTTCCTCAAAGAGTGTTAATGGACTCCTCGACGAAAAATACATGTAACTCTGTGAGATGAATTCAGACATCACCAAGAATTTTCTACGAAAGCTTATTTCTATTTGAATCTGAGGATATTTCCTTTGACACCGTAAGCGTCATTGCGCTAAGAAGTATCCCATTGCAGAGTTACAGAAATCTTTGTTAGCAAGCTGATCACTGAAGACAAATGTGTAACTCTGTGAGTTGCATTCACACATGACAATGCAGTTTCTCAGGAGGCTTCTGTCCAGTTTTGATCTGAGGAAATTTCCGTTTTCACTGTAGCCATCAAGGAGCTCCCAAATATCACCTTGTGGAATCCAGAACAACAGTGTTAGCAAACTATTCCAAGAAGGAAACGGTGGAACTCTGTGTGATGAAGTCACACATCAGAAAGCAGTCTCTCAGAAAGCTTCTCCCTGATTATTATATGAGTATATTTCCTTTTTCACCTAGCCCTCTGGCTCCCAAATATCACTTTGCAGAATCCATGACAACAGTGTTAGCAATCTGTTCCAAGAAGGGAGGTGCACTCTGTGTGATGAAGTCACACATTAGAAAGCAATCTCTTAGAAATCTTCTCTGTTATTATCTGAGGATATTTCCTTTTTCACCATGGCCCCTATGGGCTCCCAAATATCACTTTGCAGATTCCACGAAAAGTGTTAGCAAACTGCTTCCTGAGGTCTAAGGTGTAACACTGTGAGATGAACTCACAGATCAGAAAGAAGTTTCTCAGAAAGCTTCTTTCACGTTTTGAACTGATGATATTTTCTTTACCAGCGTAGGCCTCAATGCGATCAAAAGAAGCCCTTCTCAGGTTACAAAATACAGTGTTAATGGACTGCTCAACGAAACATAAGTGTACCTCTGTGAGATGAATTCACACATCAACAAGAAGTTTCTAAGAAAGCTTCTTTCTAGTTTGCATCTGAGGATATTTCCTTTGTCACCGTAAGCTTCATTGCACTATGAAGTATCTAATTGCAGATTTCCAGAAAACTGTGTTAACAAACTGATCAGTGAAGAGAAACGTGTAACTCTGTGAGTTGCATTCACATGGCAATGCAGTTTCTCAGAAGGCTTCTTTCCAGTGTGATCTGACGATATTTCCTTTTTCACCATGGGCCCATATGGGCTCCCAAATATCACTTTGCAGAATCCACGACAACAGTGTTAGCAAACTTTTCCAAGAAGGGTAGGGTGGAACTCTGTGTGATGAACTCACACGTCAGACAGCAATCTCTCAGAAACTTCTCTCTGGTTATTATGTGAGGATATTTCCTTTTTCACCATGGGCCCTATGGGATCCCAAATATCACTTTGCAGATTCCACGAAAAGAGTGTTAGCAAACTGCTTCCTGAGGTCTAAGTTAAACTCTGTGAGATGAATTCACAGATCAGAAAGAAGTTTCTCAGTAAGCCTCTTTCACGTTTTGAACTGATTATATTTCCTTTATCAGCGTATTCCTCAATGCGATCCAAAGTAGCCCTTCTCAGGTTCCTCAAAGACAGTGTTAATGGACTGCTCCACGAAACATAAGTGTAACTCTGTGAGATGAATTCACACATCACTAAGAAGTTTCTAAGAAAGCTTCTTTCTAGTTTTCATCTGAGGATATTTCCTTTGTAAGCATAAGCTTCATTGCGCGAATAAGTATCCCACTGCACAATTCTAGAAAACTTTGTTGGCAGACTGATCACTGAAGAGAAACGTGTAACTCTGTGAGTTGCATTCACACATGGCAATGCAGATTCTCAGAAGGCTTCTTTCCAGTTTTGATCTGAGGATATTTCTTTTTCACCACGGGCCTCTTTGGGCTCCAAATATCACTTTGCAGATTCCACAAAAAGAGTCTTAGCAAACTGTTCCTGAGGTCTAAGGTGTAACTCTGTGAGAGGAATTCACAGATCAGAAAGAAGTTTCTCAAAATGCTTCTTTCACTTTCTGAATTGATGATATTTCCTTTACCAGCGTCGGCCTCATGCGATCCAAATAAGCCCTTCTCAGGTACCAAAAGAGAGTGTTAATGGACTGCTCTACGAAACAAAAGTGTAATTCTCTGAGATGAATTCACACATCACCAAGAAGTTTCTTAGAAAGCTTCTTTCTAGTTTTCATCTGAGGATATTTCCTTTGTTACCGTAAGCTTCATTGCGCTAAGAAGTATCCCATTGCAGATTTCCAGAAAACTGTGTTATCAAACTGATCGCTGAGGAGAAACTTGTAACTTTGTGAGTAGCAGTCACACACGACAATGCAGTTTCTCAGAAGGCCATTTTCCAGTTTTGATCTGAAGTAATTTCCTTTTCTCGCCTTAGCCCTCAAAGAGCTTCCAAATATCACTTTGCAGAATCCACAACTGTGTTAGTAATGTTCCAAGAAGGGAATTGTGGGACTCTGTGTGATGAAGTCACACATCAGAAAGCAATCTCTCAGAAAGCTTCTATTTACTTATTATGTGAGGATATTTCCTTTTTCACCATGGGCCCCTATGGTCTCCCAAATATCACCTTGCAGATTCTATGAAAAGAGTGTAAGCAAAGTGCTTCCTGAGGTCTAACGTGGAACTCTGTGAGATGAATTCACAGATCAGAGAGAAGTTTATCAGAAAGCTTCTTTCACGTTTTGAACTGATGATATTTCCTTTATCAACGTAGGTCTCAATGCGATGCTAAGAAGCCCTTCTCATGTTCCTCAGAGACACTGTTAATGGACTGCTCCACGAAACATAAGTGTAACTTTGTGAGATGAATTCACACATCACCAAGAAGTTTCTAACAAAGCTTCTTTCTACTATTCCTCTGAGGATATTTCCTTTTTCACGGTAAGCTTCGTTGTGCTAAGAAGTATTCCATTGCAGATTTCCAGAAAACTGTGTGAGCAATCTGATCACTGAAGAGAAGCGTGTAACTTGTGAGTTGCATTCACACATGGCAATGCAGTTTCTCAGAAGGCTTCTTTCCAATTTTGATCTGAGGATATTTCCTTTTTCACCTTACCCCTCAAGGAGTTCCCAAATATCACTTGCAGAATTCACGACAACAATGTTAGCAAACTGTTCCAAGAAGGGAACAGTGGAACTCTGTGTGATGAAGTCACATATCAGAAAGCAATCTCTCAGAAAGCTTCTCTCTAGTTAGTATGGGAGGATATTTCCTTTTTCACCTTGGGCCCTATGGACTCCCAAATATCACTTTGCAGATTCCACGAAAACAGTGTTAGCAAACTGCTTCCTGAGGTCTACAGTTTAACTCTATGAGATGAATTCACAGATCAGAAAGATGTTTCTCAGAAAGCTTCTTTCACGTTTTGAACTGATGATATTTCCGTTATCAGCGTAGGCCTCAATGCGATCCTAAGAAACCCTTCTCAGGTTCCTCAAAGACAGGTTTAATGGACTGCTCCACGAAACATAAGTGTAACTCTGTGAGATGAATTCGCACATCACCAAGAAGTTTCTAAGAAAGCTTCTTTCTGGTTTTCATCTGAGGATATTTCCTTTGTCAATGTAAGCTACATTGCGCTAAGAAGAATCCCACTGCAGATTTCCAGAAAACTTTCTCAGCAAACTGATCACGGAGGAGAAACGTGTAACTCTGTGAGTTGCATTCAAACATGGCAAGGCAGTTTTTCATAAGGCTTCTTTCCAGTTTTGATCTGAGGATATTTCCTTTTTCACCTAGCCCTCAAGGAGCTCCCATTTATCACTTTGCAGAATCCACGAAACAGTGTTAGCAAACTGTTCCTTGAAGGGAAGGGAAGAACTCTGTGTGATGAAGTCACACATCAGAAAGCAATCTCTCAGAAAGCTTCTCTCTCGTTATTAGTGAGGATATTTACTTGTTCACCATGGGCCCCTATGGGCTCCCTAATATCATTTTGCAGATTTCACGAAAAGATTGTTAGCAAACTGCTTCCTGAGGTCTAAGGGGTAACTCTGTGAGATGAATTCACAGATCAGAAAGAAGTTTCTCAGAAAGTTTCTTTCACGCTTTGAACTGACGATATTTCCTTTATCAGCATAGTCCTCAATGCGATCCAAAGAAGCCCTTCTCTGGTTGCTCAAAGACAGTGTTAACGGACTGCCCCACGAAACATAAGTGTTAACTCTGTGACATGAATTCACCCATCACCAATAAGTTTCTAAGAAAGCTTATTTCTAATTTTCATATGAGGATATTTCCTTTGTCACCGTAAGCTTCATTGCGCTAAGAAGTATCCCATTGCAGATTTCCAGAAAAATGTGTTAGCAAACTGATCACTGAAGAGAAACGTGTAACTCCGTGAGTTGCATTCACACTGGCAATGCAGTTTCTCAGAAGGCTTCTTTCCTGTTTTGATATCAGGATATTTCGTTTTTCACCATAGCCCTCCATGAGGTCCCATATATCACTTTGCAGAATCCACGACAAAGTGTTAGGAAACTGTTCCAAGAAGGGAAGGGTGGAACTCTGTGTGATGAAGTCACACATCAGAAACCAATCTCTCAGAAAGCTTCTCTGTAGTTATTATGTGTGGATATTTCCTTTTTCACTATGGGCCCCTAGGGCTCCCAAATATCACTTTGCAGAATGAAGGACAACAGTCTTAGCAACCTGTTCCAAGAAGGGATGGGTGTTACTTTGTGTGATGAAGTCATACAACAGGAAGCAATCTCTCAGAAAGCTTCTCTCTAGTTATTATCTGAGGATATTTGCTTTTCAACCATGTGCCCCTAAGGGCTCCCAGATATCACTGCAGATTCCACGAAAAGTGTGTTAGCAAACTGCTTCCTGAGGTCTAAGTTGTAACTCTGTGAGATGAATTCACAGATCAGAAAGAAGTTCTCAGAAAGCTTCTTTCACGTATTGAACTGATGGTATATCCTTTATCAGTGTAGGCCTCAATGCGATCCAAAGAAGCCCTTCTCAGGTTCTTCAAACACAGTGTTAATGGACTGCGCCACGAAACATAAGTGTAACTCTGTGAGATGAATTCACACATCACCAAAAGTTTAACAAAGCTTCTTTCTACTTTTCCTCTGAGAATATTTCCTTTGTCACCGTAAGCGTCGTTGCGCTAAGAGGTATACCATTGCAGATTTCCAGAAAACTGTGTTAGCAAACTGATCACTGAAGAAAATCGTGTAACTCTCTGAGTTGCATTCACGAATTGCAATGCAGTTTCTCACAAATCTTCTTTCCAGTTTTGATCTGAGGATATATCCTTTTTCACCATAGCCCTCAATGAGCTCCCAAATATCACTTTGCAGGATCCACGAAAACTGTCTTAGCAAACTGTTCCAAGAAGGGAAGGGTGGAACTCTGTGTGATGAAGTCACACATCAGAAAGCAATCTCTCAGAAAGCTTCGCTCTAGTTATTATGTGAGGATATTTCCTTTTTCACAATGGACCCCGAAGGGCTCCACATATCACGGAAGAATCCACAACAACAGTGTTAGCAAACTGTCCCAGAAACAGAAGGGTGGAACTCTGTGTGATGAAGTCACACAACAGAAAGCAATCTCTCAGAAATCTTCTCTCTAGTTATTATGTGAGGACAATTCCTTTTTCACCAAGGGCACCTATGGGCTCCAAAATATCACTTT
Organism: Rhinopithecus roxellana; assembly: GCF_007565055.1. NCBI lineage: Eukaryota > Metazoa > Chordata > Mammalia > Primates > Cercopithecidae > Rhinopithecus > Rhinopithecus roxellana. Next base: position 52,464,765 of record NC_044569.1, on the reverse strand, counting down.
GCAGTTTCCACGAAAGAGTGTTATCAAACTGCTTCCTGAGGTCTAAGGTGTAACTCTATGATGAATTCACAGATCAGAAAGAAGTTTCTCAGAAAGCTTCTTTCACGTTTTCAACTGATGATATTTCCTTTATCAGCGTCGGGCTCAATGCGATCCAAAGAAGCCCTTCTCAGGTTCCTCAAGACAGTGTTAATGGACTGCTCCACGAAACATAAGTGTAAATCTGTGAGATGAATTCACACATCAGCAAGAAGTTTCTAAGAATGCTTCTTTGTAGTTTTCATCTGAGGATATTTCCTTCGTCACCAAGCTTCATTGTGCTTAGAAGTATCCCATTGCAGATTTCCAGAAAACTGTGTTAGCAAACTGATCACTGAAGAGAAAAGTGAAAGTCTGTGAGTTGCATCCACACATGGCAATGCAGTTTTCAGAAGGCTTCTTTCCAGTTCTGATCTGAGGATATTTCCTTTTTCAGCATAGCTTTCAAAGAGCTCCCAAATATCACATTGTAGAATCCATGACAACAGTGTTAGCAAATTGTTCCAAGAAGGGAAGGGTGGAAATCTGTGTGATGAAGTCACACATCAGGAAGCAATCTCTCAGAAAGCTTCCTTCTAGTTATTATCTGAGGATATTTCCTTTTTCACCATGTGTCCCTATGGCTCCCAAATATCACTTTGCAGAATCCACGACAACAGTGTTAGGAAACTGTTGCAAGACGGAAAGGGTGGAATCTGTGTGATGAAGTCACACACAGAATGCAATCCCTCAGAAACCTTCTCTCTAGTTATTATCTGAGGATACTTCATTTTTCACCGTGGGCCCCTATGGGCTCCCAAATATCACTTTGTAGATTCCACGAAAAGAGTATTATAAACTGTTTATTGAGTTCTAAAGTGTAACCTGTGACTCGAATTCACAGATCAGAAAGAATTTCTCAGAAAGGTTCTTTCACGTTTTGAACTGATGATATTTCCTTTATCAGCGTAGGCCTCAATATGATCCAAAGATGCCCTTATCAGGTTCCTCAAAGACAGTGTTAATGGACTGCTACACGAAACATAGGTGTAACTCTGTGAGATGAATTCACATATCACCAAGAATTTTCTAGAAAGCTTCTTTCTAGTTTTCATCTCAGTGTATTTCCTTTGTCACTGTAAGCATCATTGTGCTAAGAAGAATCCAATTGCAGATTTCCAGAAAACTGTGTTAGCAAACTGATCACTGAAGAGGAACGTGTAACTCTGTGAGTTGCATTCACACATGGCAATGCAGTTTCTCAGAAGGCTTCTTTCCAGTTTTGATCTGTGGATATTTCCTTTTTCACCATAGCCCTCAATGAGCTCCCAAATATCACTTTGCAGAATCAACGACAACAGTCTTCGCAAACTGTTCCAAAAAAGGAAGGATGGAACTATGTGTGATGAAGTACAATCAGAAAGCAATCTCTCAGAAAGCTTCTCTCTAGTTATTATGTGAGGATATTTCCTTTTTCACCATGAGCCCCATGGGCTCCCAAATATCACTTGGCAGAATCCACGACAACAGTGTTAGCAAACTGTTCCAAGAACGGAAGGGTGGAACTCTGTGTGATGAAGTCACAAATCAGAAAGTAATCTCTCAGAAAGCTTCTCGCTATCTATTATCTGAGGATATTTCCATTTTCACCATGGGCTACTATGTACTCCCAAATATCACTTTGCAGATTCCAGGAAAAGAGTGTTAGGAAACACCTTCCTGAGGACTGACGTGTAATTCTTTTAGATGAATTCACAGATCAAAAAGCAGTTTCTCAGAAAGCTTCTTTCAGGTTTTGAACTGATGATATTTCCTATTTCAGCATAGGCCTCAATGAGATCCTAAGAAGCCCTTCTCAGTTTCCTGAAAGACAGTGTTAATGGACTGCTCCATGAAACATAAGTGTAAATCTGTGAGATGAATTCACACATCACCAAGAAGTTTCTATGACAGCTTCTTTCTAGTTTTCATCTGAGGATTATTCCTTTGTCACCATACGCTTCATTGCTCTAAGACGTATCTAATTGCAGATTTCCAGAAAACTGTGTTAACAAACTGATCACTGAAGAGAAACGTGTAACTTTGTGAGTTGCATTCAAACATGCCAATGCAGTTTCTCATAAGGGTTCTTTCCACTTTTAGTCTGAGGATATATCCTTTTACACCATAGCCCTCAATGAGCTCCCAAATATCACTTTGCAGAATCCACGACAACAGTGTTAGCAAACTGTTAGAAGACGGGAAGGGTGGAAATCTGTGTGATGAAGTCACATATCCGAAAGCAATCTCTCAGAAAGCTTCTTTCTAGTTTTGATGTGAGGATATTTCCTTTTTCACCACGGGGCCCTAAGGGATCACGAAAAGAGTGTTAGCAAACTGCTTCCTGAGGTACAAGTTGTAAGTCTCTGAGATGAACTCACTGATCAGAAAGAAGTTTCTCAGAAAGCTTCTTTCACGTTTTGAACTGATGAAATTTCCTTTATCAGCGTAGGCCTCAATCCGATCCAAAGAAGCGCTTCTCAGTTTCCTCAAAGACACTGTTAATGGACTGTTCCACGAAACATAAGTGTAACTCTGTGAGATGAATTGACACATCACCAAGATATTTCTACGAAAGCTTCTTTCTAGTTTTCATCTGAGGATATTTCCTTTGTCACCGTGAGATTCATTGCACTATGAAGTATCTAATTGCAGATTTCCACAAAACTGTGATACAAACTGATCAGTGAAGAGAAACGAGTAACTCTGTGAGTCGCATTCGCTCATGGCAATGCAGTTTCTCAGAAGGCTTCTTTCCAGTTTTAATCTTAGGATATTTCCTTTTTCACCATAGTCCTCAATGAGCTCCCAATATCACTTCGCAGAATTCATGACAACAGTGTTAGCAAACTGTTCCAAGAAGGGAAGGGTGGAACTCTGTGTGATGAAGTCACCCATCAGAAAGCAATCTCTCAGAAAGCTTCTCTCTAGTTTTTATGTGAGGATATCTCCATTTTCATTATGGGCCATCATGGGCTCCGAAATATCACTTTGCAGAATCCACGACAACAGTGTTAGCAAACTGTTCCAAGAAGGGAAGGGTGGAACTCTGTGTGATGACGTCACACATCAGAAAGCAATCTCTCAGAAAGTTTCTCTCTATTCATTATGTGAGGATATTTCCTTTTTCACCATGGGACCCTATGGGCTCCCAAATATCACTTTGCAGATTCCACGAAAAGAGTGTTAGCAAACTGCTTCCTGAGGCCAAAGTTGTAACTCTGTGAGATGAATTCACAGATCAGAAAAGTTTCTCAGAAAGCTTCTTTCTCGTTTTGAACTGATGATATTTCCTTTATCACCGTAGGCCTCAATACGATCCAAAGAATCCCTTTTCAGGTTCCTCAAGACAGTGTTAATGGACTGCTCCACGAAACATAAATGTAACCCTGTGAGATAACTTCAAACATCACGAAGAAGTTTCTAAGAAAGCTTCTTTCTAGTTTTCATCTGAGGATATTTCCTTTGTCACCATAAGCTTCATTGCGCTATGAAGTATCTACTTGCAGATTTCCAGAAAACTGTGTTAACAAACTGATCACTGAAGAGAAACGTGTAACTCTGTGAGTTGCATTCACACATGGCAGTGCAGTTTCTCAGAAAGCTTCTCTCTAGTTATTATGTGAGGATATCTCCTTTTTCACCATAGCCCTCAATGAGCTCCCAAATATCACTTTGCTGAATCCACGAGAACACTGTTATCAAAGTGTTCCAAGAAGGGAAGGGTGGAAATCTGGGTGATGAAGTCACACATCACAAAGCAATCTCTCAAAAAGCTTCTCTCTAGTTATTATGTGAGGATATTTCCTTTTTCAGCATGGGCCCCTATGGGCTCCGAAATATCACTTTGCAGATTCCACGAAAAGAGTGATACCAAACTGCTTCCTGAGGTCTAAGGAGTAACTCCGTGAGATGAATTCAGAGATCAGAACGAAGTTTCACAGAAAGCATCTTTCACGTTTTGAACTGACGATATTTCCTTTGTCAGCGTAGGCCTCAACGCGATCCAAAAAAGCCCTTCTCAGGTTCCTCAAAGACAGTGTTAATGGACTGCTGCGCGAAACATAAGTGTAACTCTTTGAGATGAATTCACACATCACCAAGAAGTTTCTAAAACAGCTTCTTTCTCGTTTTCATCTGAGGGTATTTCCTTTGTCATCTTACGCTTCACTGCGCTAAGAAATATCCCATTGTAGATTTCCAGAAAACTGTTAGCAAACTGATCACTGAAGAGAAACGTTTAACTCGGTGAGTTGCATTCACTCATTGCAATGCAGTTTCTCAGAAGGCTTCTTTCCACTTTTGAACTGAGGATGTGTCCTTTTCACCATAGCCGTCAATGAGCTACCAAATATCCCTTTGCAGAAACCATGACAACAGTGTAAGCAAACTGTTCCAAGAAGGGAAGGGTGGAACTCTGTGTGATGAAGTCACACATCGGAAAGCAATCTCTCACAACGCTTCTCTCTAGTTATTACGTGAGGATATTTCCTTTTTCACCATGGGCTCCTATGGGCTCCCAAATATCACATTGCAAAATCCACGACAACAGTGTCAGAAACTGTTCCAAGAAGGGAAATGTGGAACTCTGTGTGATGAAGTCACACATCAGAAAGCAATCTGTGAGAAAACTCCTCTCTAGGTATTATGTGAGGATATTTCCTTTTTCACCATGGGCCGCTATGGGCTCCCAAATATCACTTTGCAGAATCCAGGACAACATTTTTAGCAAACTGTTCTAAGAAGCGAAGGGTGGAACTCTGTGTGATGAAGTCACACATTAGAAAGCAATCTCTCAGAAAGCTTCTCTCTAATTAATATCTGAGGATATTTCCTTTTTCACCTTGGGCCCCCATGGGCTCCCAGATATCACTTTGCAGATTCCACGAAAAGAGTGTTAGCAAACTGCTTACTGAGGTCTAAGTTGTAAGTCTGTGAGATGAACTCACTGATCAGAAAGAAGTTTCTCAGAAAGCTTCTTTCACGTTTTGAAATGATGAAATTTCTTTATCAGCGTAGGCCTCAATGCGATCCAAAGAAGCCCTTCTGAGTTTCCTCCAAGACAGTGTTAATGGAGTGCACCACGAAACATAAGTGTAACACTGTGAGATGAATTCACACATCACTAAGAAGTTTCTAGGAAAGCTTCTCTCTAGTTATCATCTGAGGATATTAACTTTGTCACCGTAAGCTGCATTGCACTAAGAAATATCTAAATGCAGATTTCCAGAAAATAGTGTTAGCAAACTGATCATTGACGAGAAATGTGTAACTCTGTGAGTTGCATTCACCGATGGCAATGCAGTTTCTCACAAGTCTTCTTTCCACTTTTGGTCAGAGCATATTTCCTTTTTCACCATAGCACTCAATGGGCTCCCAAATATCCCTTTGCAGAATCCACGACAACAGTGTTAGCAAACCGTTGTAAGAAGGGAAGGGTGGAACTCTGTGTGATGAAGTCACACATCAGAAAGCAATCTCTCAGAAAGCTTCTCTCTAGTTATTAG
>NC_044569.1:52436838-52459101 GCF_007565055.1 Rhinopithecus roxellana | reverse complement strand
CATAACAGTTGACAAAGGAAATTTCCACAGATGAAAACTAGAAAGAAGCTTTCTTAGAAACTTCTTGGTGATGTGTGAATTCATCTCACAGAGTTACACTTATGTTTCGTGGAGCAGTCCATTAACACTGTCTTTGGGGAAACTGAGAAGGGCTTCTTTGGATCACATTGAGGCCTACGCTGATAAAGGAAATTTCATCCGTTCAAAACGTGAAAGAAGCTTTCTGAGAAACTTCTTTCTGATCTGTGAGTTCATCTCACAGAGTTACAACCTCTGCCTTAAGAAGCAGTTTGCTAACACTTTTTGGTGGAATCTGCAAAGTGATATTTGGGAGCCTATTGAGGCCCATGGTGATAAAGGAATATCCTCACATAATAACTAAAGAGAAGCTTTCTGAGAAACTGCATTGCCATGTGTGAATGCAACTCACAGAGTTACACGTTTCTCTTCAGTGATCAGTTTGTTAGCACAGTTTTCTGGAAATCTGCAATTAGATACTTCATAGCGCAATGAACATTACAGTGACAAAGGAAATTTCCACAGATGAAAACTAGAAAGAAGCTTTCTTAGAAACTTCTTGGTGATGTGTGAATTCATCTCACAGAGTTACACTTATGTTTCGTGGAGCAGTCCATTAACACTGTCTTTGGGGAAACTGAGAAGGGCTTCTTTGGATCACATTGAGGCCTACGCTGATAAAGGAATTTCATCCGTTCAAAACGTGAAAGAGCTTTCTGAGAAACTTCTTTCTGATCTGTGAGTTCATCTCACAGAGTTACAACCTCTGCCTTAAGAAGCAGTTTGCTAACACTTTTTTGGTGGAATCTGCAAAGTGATATTTGGGAGCCTATTGAGGCCATGGTGATAAAGGAATTATCCTCACATAATAACTAAGAGAAGCTTTCTGAGAAACTGCATTGCCATGTGTGAATGCAACTCACAGAGTTACACGTTTCTCTTCAGTGATCAGTTTGTTAGCACAGTTTTCTGGAAATCTGCAATTAGATACTTCATAGCGCAATGAACATTACAGTGACAAAGGAAATTCCCCACAGATGAAAACTAGAAAGAAGCTTTCTTAGAAACTTCTTGGTGATGTGTGAATTCATCTCACAGAGTTACACTTATGTTTCGTGGCAGTCCATTAACACTGTCTTTGGGGAAACTGAGAAGGGCTTCTTTGGATCACATTGAGGCCTACGCTGATAAAGGAAATTTCATCCATCCGTTCAAAACGTGAAAGAAGCTTTCTGAGAAACTTCTTTCTGATCTGTGAGTTCATCTCACAGAGTTACAACCTCTGCCTCAGAAGCAGTTTGCTAACACTCTTTCTTGGAATCTGCAAAGTGATATTTGGGAGCCTATTGGGGCCCATGGTGATAAAGGAATTATCCTCACATAATAACTAAAGAGAAGCTTGTGAGAAACTGCATTGCCATGTGTGAATGCAACTCACAGAGTTACGCCAGTGTTTTTTGGGGCCGTTTCTTAGGACTGTTTCCGTGGATTCCGAGAAGTGATATTTCAGATAGCTTTGAAGAATAGAAGGAGAAAACTAATATACTCCAAGAGAAGCGGAACCAAGCTTTCTGCGAAACTGCTTTGTGATATGTGAATTCATTTCACAGTGTTCTATCACCCTTTCTCGGGGAGTTTCCTAGCACTCATTTTGAGGAATCTCAGATGTGATGTCTTGGATATCGTTGAATCGCATGCTGAATAAGGAATATCCTCAGAGAAACCTGCAGAGAAGCCTTCTCAGAAACTTCTTTGTTGTGGGTGAATTCAGCCCACAGATGTCCATCATTGTTTCCACTGAGAAACTTGCTAGCAGAGTTTTCGCAGAATCTGCAATAGGACACACGGTGGCGCTCCAAGACCACAAATAACCTCGTCTTACTAAAGTGGGAAGCTTTCTGAGAAACCGCTTTGTGATGTGTGAATTCAACTCACTAAGTTGCAGCTGTATTTCGTGGGGCCGTGGCCTAGCCCTATTTGTGTGGAATCTGAGAACAGATATTCCCGATCCCTTTGAAAACAATGGGGCCAATGGAAACATCTTCCAATAAAAATGAGAAAGAAGCTTTCTGAGAAACTTCTTTCTGATCTGTGAGTTCATCTCACAGAGTTACCACCTCTGCCCAAAGAAGCAGATGGCTAACACTCTGTTCGTGTAATCTGCAAAATGATATTTGGGAGCCTATTGGGGCCCATGGTGATAAAGGAATTATCCTCACATAATAACTAAAGAGAAGCTTTCTGAGAAACTGCATTGCCATGTGTGAATGCAACTCACAGAGTTATACGTTTCTCTTCAGTGATCAGTTTGTTAGCACAGTTTTCTGGAAATCTGCAATTAGATACTTCAGCGCAATGAACATTACAGTGACAAAGGAAATTTCCACAGATGAAAACTAGAAAGAAGCTTTCTTAGAAACTTCTTGGTGATGTGTGAATTCATCTCACAGAGTTACACTTATGTTTCGTGGAGCAGTCCATTAACACTGTCTTTGGGGAATCTGAGAAGGGCTTCTTTGGATCACATTGAGGCCTACGCTGATAAAGGAAATTTCATCCGTTCAAAACGTGAAAGAAGCTTTCTGAGAAACTTCTTTCTGATCTGTGAGTTCATCTCACAGAGTTACAACCTCTGCCTTAAGAAGCAGTTTGCTAACACTTTTTGGGGGAATCTGCAAAGTGATATTTGGGAGCCTATTGAGGCCCATGGTGATAAAGGAATTATCCTCACATAATAACTAAGGAGAAGCTTTCTGAGAAACTGCATTGCCATGTGTGAATGCAACTCACAGAGTTACACGTTTCTCTTCAGTGATCAGTTTGTTAGCACAGTTTTCTGGAAATCTGCAATTAGATACTTCATAGCGCAATGAACATTACAGTGACAAAGGAAATTTCCACAGATGAAAACTAGAAAGAAGCTTTCTTAGAAACTTCTTGGTGATGTGTGAATTCATCTCACAGAGTTACACTTATGTTTCGTGGAGCAGTCCATTAACACTGTCTTTGGGAAACTGAGAAGGGCTTCTTTGGATCACATTGAGGCCTACGCTGATAAAGGAAATTTCATCCGTTCAAAACGTGAAAGAAGCTTTCTGAGAAACTTCTTTCTGATCTGTGAGTTCATCTCACAGAGTTACAACCTCTGCCTTAAGAAGCAGTTTGCTAACACTTTTTGGTGGAATCTGCAAAGTGATATTTCTGAGCCTATTGAGGCCCATGGTGATAAAGGAATTATCCTCACATAATAACTAAAGAGAAGCTTTCTGAGAAACTGCATTGCCATGTGTGAATGCAACTCACAGAGTTACACGTTTCTCTTCAGTGATCAGTTTGTTAGCACAGTTTTCTGGAAATCTGCAATTAGATACTTCCTAGCGCAATGAACATTACAGTGACAAAGGAAATTCCACAGATGAAAACTAGAAAGAAGCTTTCTTAGAAACTTCTTGGTGATGTGTGAATTCATCTCACAGAGTTACACTTATGTTTCGTGGAGCAGTCCATTAACACTGTCTTTGGGGAAACTGAGAAGGGCTTCTTTGGATCACATTGAGGCCTACGCTGATAAAGGAAATTTCATCCGTTCAAAACGTGAAAGAAGCTTTCTGAGAAACTTCTTTCTGATCTGTGAGTTCATCTCACAGAGTTACAACCTCTGCCTTAAGAAGCAGTTTGCTAACACTTTTTTGGTGGAATCTGCAAAGTGATATTTGGGAGCCTATTGAGGCCCATGGTGATAAAGGAATTATCCTCACATAATAACTAAAGAGAAGCTTTCTGAGAAACTGCATTGCCATGTGTGAATGCAACTCACAGAGTTACACGTTTCTCTTCAGTGATCAGTTTGTTAGCACAGTTTTCTGGAAATCTGCAATTAGATACTTCACAGCGCAATGAACATACAGTGACAAAGGAAATTTCCACAGATGAAAACTAGAAAGAAGCTTTCTTAGAAACTTCTTGGTGATGTGTGAATTCATCTCACAGAGTTACACTTATGTTTCGTGGAGCAGTCCATTAACACTGTCTTTGGGGAAACTGAGAAGGGCTTCTTTGGATCACATTGAGGCCTACGCTGATAAAGGAAATTTCATCCGTTCAAAACGTGAAAGAAGCTTTCTGAGAAACTTCTTTCTGATCTGTGAGTTCATCTCACAGAGTTACAACCTCTGCCTTAAGAAGCAGTTTGCTAACACTTTTTGGTGGAATCTGCAAAGTGATATTTGGGAGCCTATTGAGGCCCATGGTGATAAAGGAATTATCCTCACATAATAACTAAAGAGAAGCTTTCTGAGAAACTGCATTGCCATGTGTGAATGCAACTCACAGAGTTACACGTTTCTCTTCAGTGATCAGTTTGTTAGCACAGTTTTCTGGAAATCTGCAATTAGATACTTCATAGCGCAATGAACATTACAGTGACAAAGGAAATTTCCACAGATGAAAACTAGAAAGAAGCTTTCTTAGAAACTTCTTGGTGATGTGTGAATTCATCTCACAGAGTTACACTTATGTTTCGTGGAGCAGTCCATTAACACTGTCTTTGGGGAAACTGAGAAGGGCTTCTTTGGATCACATTGAGGCCTACGCTGATAAAGGAAATTTCATCCGTTCAAAACGTGAAAGAAGCTTTCTGAGAAACTTCTTTCTGATCTGTGAGTTCATCTCACAGAGTTACAACCTCTGCCTTAAGAAGCAGTTTGCTAACACTTTTTGGTGGAATCTGCAAAGTGATATTTGGGAGCCTATTGAGGCCCATGGTGATAAAGGAATTATCCTCACATAATAACTAAAGAGAAGCTTTCTGAGAAACTGCATTGCCATGTGTGAATGCAACTCACAGAGTTACACGTTTCTCTTCAGTGATCAGTTTGTTAGCACAGTTTTCTGGAAATCTGCAATTAGATACTTCATAGCGCAATGAACATTACAGTGACAAAGGAAATCCACAGATGAAAACTAGAAAGAAGCTTTCTTAGAAACTTCTTGGTGATGTGTGAATTCATCTCACAGAGTTACACTTATGTTTCGTGGAGCAGTCCATTAACACTGTCTTTGGGGAATGAGAAGGGCTTCTTTGGATCACATTGAGGCCTACGCTGATAAAGGAAATTTCATCCGTTCAAAACGTGAAAGAAGCTTTCTGAGAAACTTCTTTCTGATCTGTGAGTTCATCTCACAGAGTTACAACCTCTGCCTCAGGAAGCAGTTTGCTAACACTCTTTCGTGGAATCTGCAAAGTGATAATTGGGAGCCTATTGGGGCCCATGGTGATGAAGCAAATATCCTCACATAATAACTAAAGAGAAGCTTTCTGAGAAACTGCATTGCCATGTGTGAATGGAACTCACAGAGTTACGCCAGTGTTTTTTGGGGCCGTTTCTTAGGACTGTTTCCGTGGATTCCGAGAAGTGATATTTCAGATAGCTTTGAAGAATAGAAGGAGAAAACTAATATACTCCAAGAGAAAGCGGAACCAAGCTTTCTGCGAAACTGCTTTGTGATATGTGAATTCATTTCACAGTGTTCTATCACCCTTTCTCGGGGGAGTTTCCTAGCACTCATTTTGAGGAATCTCAGATGTGATGTCTTGGATATCGTTGAATCGCATGCTGAATAAGGAACTATCCTCAGAGAAACCTGCAGAGAAGCCTTCTCAGAAACTTCTTTGTTGTGGGTGAATTCAGCCCACAGATGTCCATCATTGTTTCCACTGAGAAACTTGCTAGCAGAGTTTTCGCAGAATCTGCAATAGGACACACGGTGGCGCTCCAAGACCACAAATAACCTCGTCTTACTAAAGTGGGAAGCTTTCTGAGAAACCGCTTTGTGATGTGTGAATTCAACTCACTAAGTTGCAGCTGTATTTCGTGGGGCCGTGGCCTAGCCCTATTTGTGTGGAATCTGAGAACAGATATTCCCGATCCCTTTGAAAACAATGGGGCCAATGGAAACATCTTCCAATAAAAATGAGAAAGAAGCTTTCTGAGAAACTTCTTTCTGATCTGTGAGTTCATCTCACAGAGTTACCACCTCTGCCCAAAGAAGCAGATGGCTAACACTCTGTTCGTGTAATCTGCAAAATGATATTTGGGAGCCTATTGGGGCCCATGGTGATAAAGGAATTATCCTCACATAATAACTAAAGAGAAGCTTTCTGAGAAACTGCATTGCCATGTGTGAATGCAACTCACAGAGTTATACGTTTCTCTTCAGTGATCAGTTTGTTAGCACAGTTTTCTGGAAATCTGCAATTAGATACTTCACAGCGCAATGAACATTACAGTGACAAAGTAAATTTCCACAGATGAAAACTAGAAAGAAGCTTTCTTAGAAACTTCTTGGTGATGTGTGAATTCATCTCACAGAGTTACACTTATGTTTCGTGGAGCAGTCCATTAACACTGTCTTTGGGGAATCTGAGAAGGGCTTCTTTGGATCACATTGAGGCCTACGCTGATAAAGGAAATTTCATCCGTTCAAAACGTGAAAGAAGCTTTCTGAGAAACTTCTTTCTGATCTGTGAGTTCATCTCACAGAGTTACAACCTCTGCCTTAAGAAGCAGTTTGCTAACACTTTTTGGTGGAATCTGCAAAGTGATATTTGGGAGCCTATTGAGGCCCATGGTGATAAAGGAATTATCCTCACATAATAACTAAGGAAAGCTTTCTGAGAAACTGCATTGCCATGTGTGAATGCAACTCACAGAGTTACACGTTTCTCTTCAGTGATCAGTTTGTTAGCACAGTTTTCTGGAAATCTGCAATTAGATACTTCATAGCGCAATGAACATTACAGTGACAAAGGAAATTTCCACAGATGAAAACTAGAAAGAAGCTTTCTTAGAAACTTCTTGGTGATGTGTGAATTCATCTCACAGAGTTACACTTATGTTTCGTGGAGCAGTCCATTAACACTGTCTTTGGGAAACTGAGAAGGGCTTCTTTGGATCACATTGAGGCCTACGCTGATAAAGGAAATTTCATCCGTTCAAAACGTGAAAGAAGCTTTCTGAGAAACTTCTTTCTGATCTGTGAGTTCATCTCACAGAGTTACAACCTCTGCCTTAAGAAGCAGTTTGCTAACACTTTTTGGTGGAATCTGCAAAGTGATATTTGGGAGCCTATTGAGGCCCATGGTGATAAAGGAATTATCCTCACATAATAACTAAAGAGAAGCTTTCTGAGAAACTGCATTGCCATGTGTGAATGCAACTCACAGAGTTACACGTTTCTCTTCAGTGATCAGTTTGTTAGCACAGTTTTCTGGAAATCTGCAATTAGATACTTCACTAGCGCAATGAACATTACAGTGACAAAGGAAATATCCACAGATGAAAACTAGAAAGAAGCTTTCTTAGAAACTTCTTGGTGATGTGTGAATTCATCTCACAGAGTTACACTTATGTTTCGTGGAGCAGTCCATTAACACTGTCTTTGGGGAAACTGAGAAGGGCTTCTTTGGATCACATTGAGGCCTACGCTGATAAAGGAAATTTCATCCGTTCAAAACGTGAAAGAAGCTTTCTGAGAAACTTCTTTCTGATCTGTGAGTTCATCTCACAGAGTTACAACCTCTGCCTTAAGAAGCAGTTTGCTAACACTTTTTGGTGGAATCTGCAAAGTGATATTTGGGAGCCTATTGAGGCCCATGGTGATAAAGGAATTATCCTCACATAATAACTAAAGAGAAGCTTTCTGAGAAACTGCATTGCCATGTGTGAATGCAACTCACAGAGTTACACGTTTCTCTTCAGTGATCAGTTTGTTAGCACAGTTTTCTGGAAATCTGCAATTAGATACTTCACAGCGCAATGAACATACAGTGACAAAGGAAATTTCCACAGATGAAAACTAGAAAGAAGCTTTCTTAGAAACTTCTTGGTGAGTGTGAATTCATCTCACAGAGTTACACTTATGTTTCGTGGAGCAGTCCATTAACACTGTCTTTGGGGAAACTGAGAAGGGCTTCTTTGGATCACATTGAGGCCTACGCTGATAAAGGAAATTTCATCCGTTCAAAACGTGAAAGAAGCTTTCTGAGAAACTTCTTTCTGATCTGTGAGTTCATCTCACAGAGTTACAACCTCTGCCTAAGAAGCAGTTTGCTAACACTTTTTGGTGGAATCTGCAAAGTGATATTTCTGAGCCTATTGAGGCCCATGGTGATAAAGGAATTATCCTCACATAATAACTAAAGAGAAGCTTTCTGAGAAACTGCATTGCCATGTGTGAATGCAACTCACAGAGTTACACGTTTCTCTTCAGTGATCAGTTTGTTAGCACAGTTTTCTGGAAATCTGCAATTAGATACTTCATAGCGCAATGAACATTACAGTGACAAAGGAAATTTCCACAGATGAAAACTAGAAAGAAGGTTTCTTAGAAACTTCTTGGTGATGTGTGAATTCATCTCACAGAGTTACACTTATGTTTCGTGGAGCAGTCCATTAACACTGTCTTTGGGGAAACTGAGAAGGGCTTCTTTGGATCACATTGAGGCCTACGCTGATAAAGGAAATTTCATCCGTTCAAAACGTGAAAGAAGCTTTCTGAGAAACTTCTTTCTGATCTGTGAGTTCATCTCACAGAGTTACAACCTCTGCCTCAGGAAGCAGTTTGCTAACACGCTTTTCGTGGAATCTGCAAAGTGATATTGGGAGCCTATTGGGCCCATGGTGATAAAGGAATATCCTCACATAATAACTAAAGAGAAGCTTTCTGAGAAACTGCATTGCCATGTGTGAATGCAACTCACAGAGTTACACGTTTCTCTTCAGTGATCAGTTTGTTAGCACAGTTTTCTGGAATCTGCAATTAGATACTTCATAGCGCAATGAACATTACAGTGACAAAGGAAATTCCACAGATGAAAACTAGAAAGAAGCTTTCTTAGAAACTTCTTGGTGATGTGTGAATTCATCTCACAGAGTTACACTTATGTTTCGTGGAGCAGTCCATTAACACTGTCTTTGGGGAAACTGAGAAGGGCTTCTTTGGATCACATTGAGGCCTACGCTGATAAAGAAATTTCATCCGTTCAAAACGTGAAAGAAGCTTTCTGAGAAACTTCTTTCTGATCTGTGAGTTCATCTCACAGAGTTACAACCTCTGCCTTAAGAAGCAGTTTGCTAACACTTTTTTGGTGGAATCTGCAAAGTGATATTTGGGAGCCTATTGAGGCCCATGGTGATAAAGGAATTATCCTCACATAATAACTAAAGAGAAGCTTTCTGAGAAACTGCATTGCCATGTGTGAATGCAACTCACAGAGTTACACGTTTCTCTTCAGTGATCAGTTTGTTAGCACAGTTTTTGGAAATCTGCAATTAGATACTTCACAGCGCAATGAACATACAGTGACAAAGGAAATTTCCACAGATGAAAACTAGAAAGAAGCTTTCTTAGAAACTTCTTGGTGATGTGTGAATTCATCTCACAGAGTTACACTTATGTTTCGTGGAGCAGTCCATTAACACTGTCTTTGGGGAAACTGAGAAGGGCTTCTTTGGATCACATTGAGGCCTACGCTGATAAAGGAAATTTCATCCGTTCAAAACGTGAAAGAAGCTTTCTGAGAAACTTCTTTCTGATCTGTGAGTTCATCTCACAGAGTTACAACCTCTGCCTTAAGAAGCAGTTTGCTAACACTTTTTGGTGGAATCTGCAAAGTGATATTTGGGAGCCTATTGAGGCCCATGGTGATAAAGGAATTATCCTCACATAATAACTAAGGAGAAGCTTTCTGAGAAACTGCATTGCCATGTGTGAATGCAACTCACAGAGTTACACGTTTCTCTTCAGTGATCAGTTTGTTAGCACAGTTTTCTGGAAATCTGCAATTAGATACTTCATAGCGCAATGAACATTACAGTGACAAAGGAAATATCCACAGATGAAAACTAGAAAGAAGCTTTCTTAGAAACTTCTTGGTGATGTGTGAATTCATCTCACAGAGTTACACTTATGTTTCGTGGAGCAGTCCATTAACACTGTCTTTGGGGAAACTGAGAAGGGCTTCTTTGGATCACATTGAGGGCTACGCTGATAAAGGAAATTTCATCCGTTCAAAACGTGAAAGAAGCTTTTGAGAAACTTCTTTCTGATCTGTGAGTTCATCTCACAGAGTTACAACCTCTGCCTCAAGAAGCAGTTTGCTAACACTCTTTTCGTGGAATCTGCAAAGTGATATTTGGGAGCCTATTGGGGCCCATGGTGAAAGGAATTATCCTCACATAATAACTAAAGAGAAGCTTTGTGAGAAACTGCATTGCCATGTGTGAATGGAACTCACAGAGTTACGCCAGTGTTTTTTGGGGCCGTTTCTTAGGACTGTTTCCGTGGATTCCGAGAAGTGATATTTCAGATAGCTTTGAAGAAAGAAGGAGAAAACTAATATACTCCAAGAGAAAGCGGAACCAAGCTTTCTGCGAAACTGCTTTGTGATATGTGAATTCATTTCACAGTGTTCTATCACCCTTTCTCGGGGGAGTTTCCTAGCACTCATTTTGAGGAATCTCAGATGTGATGTCTTGGATATCGTTGAATCGCATGCTGAATAAGGAACTATCCTCAGAGAAACCTGCAGAGAAGCCTTCTCAGAAACTTCTTGTTGTGGGTGAATTCAGCCCACAGATGTCCATCATTGTTTCCACTGAGAAACTTGCCTAGCAGAGTTTTCGCAGAATCTGCAATAGGACACACGGTGGCGCTCCAAGACCACAAATAACCTCGTCTTACTAAAGTGGGAAGCTTTCTGAGAAACCGCTTTGTGATGTGTGAATTCAACTCACTAAGTTGCAGCTGTATTTCGTGGGGCCGTGGCCTAGCCCTATTTGTGTGGAATCTGAGAACAGATATTCCCGATCCCTTTGAAAACAATGGGGCCAATGGAACATCTTCCAATAAAATGAGAAAGAAGCTTTCTGAGAAACTTCTTTCTGATCTGTGAGTTCATCTCACAGAGTTACCACCTCTGCCCAAAGAAGCAGATGGCTAACACTCTGTTCGTGTAATCTGCAAAATGATATTTGGGAGCCTATTGGGGCCCATGGTGATAAAGGAATTATCCTCACATAATAACTAAAGAGAAGCTTTCTGAGAAACTGCATTGCCATGTGTGAATGCAACTCACAGAGTTATACGTTCTCTTCAGTGATCAGTTTGTTAGCACAGTTTTCTGGAAATCTGCAATTAGATACTTCACAGCGCAATGAACATTACAGTGACAAAGTAAATTTCCACAGATGAAACTAGAAAGAAGCTTTCTTAGAACTTCTTGGTGATGTGTGAATTCATCTCACAGAGTTACACTTATGTTTCGTGGAGCAGTCCATTAACACTGTCTTTGGGGAATCTGAGAAGGGCTTCTTTGGATCACATTGAGGCCTACGCTGATAAAGGAAATTTCATCCGTTCAAAAGGTGAAAGAAGCTTTCTGAGAAACTTCTTTCTGATCTGTGAGTTCATCTCACAGAGTTACACACCTCTGCCTCAAGAAGCAGTTTGCTAACACGCTTTTCGTGGAATCTGCAAAGTGATAATTGGGAGCCTATTGGGGCCCATGGTGATAAAGCAATATCCTCACATAATAACTAAAGAGAAGCTTTCTGAGAAACTGCATTGCCATGTGTGAATGCAACTCACAGAGTTACGTTTCTCTTCAGTGATCAGTTTGTTCGCACAGTTTTCTGGAAATCTGCAATTAGATACTTCATCAGCGCAATGAACATTACAGTGACAAAGGAAATTTCCACAGATGAAAACTAGAAAGAAGCTTTCTTAGAAACTTCTTGGTGATGTGTGAATTCATCTCACAGAGTTACACTTATGTTTCGTGGAGCAGTCCATTAACACTGTCTTTGGGAAACTGAGAAGGGCTTCTTTGGATCACATTGAGGCCTACGCTGATAAAGGAAATTTCATCCGTTCAAAACGTGAAAGAAGCTTTCTGAGAAACTTCTTTCTGATCTGTGAGTTCATCTCACAGAGTTACAACCTCTGCCTTAAGAAGCAGTTTGCTAACACTTTTTTGGTGGAATCTGCAAAGTGATATTTGGGAGCCTATTGAGGCCCATGGTGATAAAGGAATTATCCTCACATAATAACTAAGGAGAAGCTTTCTGAGAAACTGCATTGCCATGTGTGAATGCAACTCACAGAGTTACACGTTTCTCTTCAGTGATCAGTTGTTAGCACAGTTTTCTGGAAATCTGCAATTAGATACTTCATAGCGCAATGAACATTACAGTGACAAAGGGAATTTCCACAGATGAAAACTAGAAAGAAGCTTTCTTAGAAACTTCTTGGTGATGTGTGAATTCATCTCACAGAGTTACACTTATGTTTCGTGGAGCAGTCCATTAACACTGTCTTTGGGGAAACTGAGAAGGGCTTCTTTGGATCACATTGAGGCCTACGCTGATAAAGGAAATTTCATCCGTTCAAAACGTGAAAGAAGCTTTCTGAGAAACTTCTTTCTGATCTGTGAGTTCATCTCACAGAGTTACAACCTCTGCCTCAAGAAGCAGTTTGCTAACACTCTTTTCGTGGAATCTGCAAAGTGATATTTGGGAGCCTATTGGGGCCCATGGTGATAAAGGAATTATCCTCACATAATAACTAAAGAGAAGCTTTGTGAGAAACTGCATTGCCATGTGTGAATGCAACTCACAGAGTTACGCCAGTGTTTTTTGGGGCCGTTTCTTAGGACTGTTTCCGTGGATTCCGAGAAGTGATATTCAGATAGCTTTGAAGAATAGAAGGAGAAAACTAATATACTCCAAGAGAAAGCGGAACCAAGCTTTCTGCGAAACTGCTTTGTGATATGTGAATTCATTTCACAGTGTTCTATCACCCTTTCTCGGGGCAGTTTCCTAGCACTCATTTTGAGGAATCTCAGATGTGATGTCTTGGATATCGTTGAAATCGCATGCTGAATAAGGAACTATCCTCAGAGAAACCTGCAGAGAAGCCTTCTCAGAAACTTCTTTGTTGTGGGTGAATTCAGCCCACAGATGTCCATCATTGTTTCCACTGAGAAACTTGCTAGCAGAGTTTTCGCAGAATCTGCAATAGGACACACGGTGGCGCTCCAAGACCACAAATAACCTCGTCTTACTAAAGTGGGAAGCTTTCTGAGAAAACCGCTTTGTGATGTGTGAATTCAACTCACTAAGTTGCAGCTGTATTTCGTGGGGCCGTGGCCTAGCCCTATTTGTGTGGAATCTGAGAACAGATATTCCCGATCCCTTTGAAAACAATGGGGCCAATGGAAACATCTTCCAATAAAAATGAGAAAGAAGCTTTCTGAGAAACTTCTTTCTGATCTGTGAGTTCATCTCACAGAGTTTACCACCTCTGCCCAAAGAAGCAGATGGCTAACACTCTGTTCGTGTAATCTGCAAAATGATATTTGGGAGCCTATTGGGGCCCATGGTGATAAAGGAATTATCCTCACATAATAACTAAAGAGAAGCTTTCTGAGAAACTGCATTGCCATGTGTGAATGCAACTCACAGAGTTATACGTTTCTCTTCAGTGATCAGTTGTTAGCACAGTTTTCTGGAAATCTGCAATTAGATACTTCACAGCGCAATGAACATTACAGTGACAAAGTAAATTTCCACAGATGAAAACTAGAAAGAAGCTTTCTTAGAAACTTCTTGGTGATGTGTGAATTCATCTCACAGAGTTACACTTATGTTCGTGGAGCAGTCCATTAACACTGTCTTTGGGGAATCTGAGAAGGGCTTCTTTGGATCACATTGAGGCCTACGCTGATAAGGAAATTTCATCCGTTCAAACGGTGAAAGAAGCTTTCTGAGAAACTTCTTCTGATCTGTGAGTTCATCTCACAGAGTTACAACCTCTGCCTTAGAAGCAGTTTGCTAACACTTTTTGGTGGAATCTGCAAGTGATATTTGGGAGCCTATTGAGGCCCATGGTGATAAAGGAATTATCCTCACATAATAACTAAGAGAAGCTTTCTGAGAAACTGCATTGCCATGTGTGAATGCAACTCACAGAGTTACACGTTTCTCTTCAGTGATCAGTTGTTAGCACAGTTTTCTGGAAATCTGCAATTAGATACTTCAGTCAGCGCAATGAACATTACAGTGACAAAGGAAATTTCCACAGATGAAAACCTAGAAAGAAGCTTTCTTAGAAACTTCTTGGTGATGTGTGAATTCATCTCACAGAGTTACACTTATGTTTCGTGGAGCAGTCCATTAACAGTGTCTTTGGGGAAACTGAGAAGGGCTTCTTTGGATCACATTGAGGCCTACGCTGATAAAGGAAATTTCATCCGTTCAAAACGTGAAAGAAGCTTTCTGAGAACTTCTTTCTGATCTGTGAGTTCATCTCACAGAGTTACAACCTCTGCCTTAAGAAGCAGTTTGCTAACACTTTTTGGTGGAATCTGCAAAGTGATATTTGGGAGCCTATTGAGGCCCATGGTGATAAAGGAATTATCCTCACATAATAACTAAGGAGAAGCTTTCTGAGAAACTGCATTGCCATGTGTGAATGCAACTCACAGAGTTACACGTTTCTCTTCAGTGATCAGTTGTTAGCACAGTTTTCTGGAAATCTGCAATTAGATACTTCCTAGCGCAATGAACATTACAGTGACAAAGGAAATATCCACAGATGAAAACTAGAAAGAAGCTTTCGTAGAAACTTCTTGGTGATGTGTGAATTCATCTCACAGAGTTACACTTATGTTTCGTGGAGCATCCATTAACACTGTCTTTGGGGAAACTGAGAAGGGCTTCTTTGGATCACATTGAGGCCTACGCTGAAAAGGAAATTTCATCCGTTCAAACGTGAAAGAAGCTTTCTGAGAAACTTCTTTCTGATCTGTGAGTTCATCTCACAGAGTTACACCTCTGCCAAGAAGCAGCGCTAACACTTTTTGTGGAATCTGCAAAGTGATATTGGGAGCCTATTGGGGCCCATGGTGATAAAGGAATTATCCTCACATAATACTAAAGAGAAGCTTTGTGAGAAACTGCATTGCCATGTGTGAATGCAACTCACAGAGTTACACGTTTCTTTCAGTGATCAGTTTGTTAGCACAGTTTTCTGGAATCTGCAATTAGATACTTCATAGCGCAATGAACATTACAGTGACAAAGGAAATTTCCACAGATGAAAACTAGAAAGAAGCTTTCTTAGAAACTTCTTGGTGATGTGTGAATTCATCTCACAGAGTTACACTTATGTTTCGTGGAGCAGTCCATTAACACTGTCCTTTGGGAACTGAGAAGGGCTTCTTTGGATCACTTGAGGCCTACGCTGATAAAGGAAATTTCATCCGTTCAAAACGTGAAAGAAGCTTCTGAGAAACTTCTTTTGATCTGTGAGTTCATCTCACAGAGTTACAACCTCTGCCTTAAGAAGCAGTTTGCTAACAATTTTTGGTGGAATCTGCAAATGATATTTGGGAGCCTATTGGGCCCATGGTGATAAAGGAATTATCCTCTCATAATAACTAAAGAGAAGCTTTCTGAGAAACTGCATTGCCATGTGTGAATGCAACTACAGAGTTACACGTTCTCTTCAGTGATCAGTTGTTAGCACAGTTTTCTGGAAATCTGCAATTAGATACTTCCGCGCGCAATGAACATTACAGTGACAAAGGAAATTTCCACAGATGAAAACTAGAAAGAAGCTTTCTTAGAAACTTCTTGGTGATGTGTGAATTCATCTCACAGAGTTACACTTATGTTTCGTGGAGCAGTCCATTACACTGTCTTTGGGGAAACTGAGAAGGGCTTCTTTGGATCACATTGAGCCTACGCTGATAAAGGAAATTTCATCCGTTCAAAACGTGAAAGAAGCTTTTGAGAAAGTTCTTTCTGATCTGTGAGTTCATCTCACAGAGTTACAACCTCTGCCTTAAGAAGCAGTTTGCTAACACTTTTTGTGGAATCTGCAAAGTGATATTTGGGAGCCTATTGAGGCCCATGGTGATAAAGGAATTATCCTCACATAATACTAAGGAGAAGCTTTCTGAGAAACTGCATTGCCATGTGTGAATGCAACTCACAGAGTTACACGTTTCTCTTCAGTGATCAGTTTGTTAGCACAGTTTTCTGGAAATCTGCAATTAGATACTTCATAGCGCAATGAACATTACAGTGACAAAGGAAATTTCCACAGATGAAAACTAGAAAGAACTTTCTTAGAAACTTCTTGGTGATGTGTGAATTCATCTCACAGAGTTACACTTATGTTTCGTGGAGCAGTCCATTAACACTGTCTTTGGGGAAACTGAGAAGGGCTTCTTTGGATCACATTGAGGCCTACGCTGATAAAGGAAATTTCATCCGTTCAAAACGTGAAAGAAGCTTTCTGAGAAACTTCTTTCTGATCTGTGAGTTCATCTCACAGAGTTACAACCTCTGCCTCAAGAAGCAGTTTGCTAACACTTTTTTGGTGGAATCTGCAAAGTGATATTTGGGAGCCTATTGGCCCATGGTGATAAAGGAATTATCCTCACATAATAACTAAAGAGAAGCTTTGTGAGAAACTGCATTGCCATGTGTGAATGCAACTCACAGAGTTACGCCAGTGTTTTTTGGGGCCGTTTCTTAGGACTGTTTCCGTGGATTCCGAGAAGTGATATTTCAGATAGCTTTGAAGAATAGAAGGAGAAAACTAATATACTCCAAGAGAAAGCGGAACCAAGCTTTCTGCGAAACTGCTTTGTGATATGTGAATTCATTTCACAGTGTTCTATCACCCTTTCTCGGGGGAGTTTCCTAGCACTCATTTTGAGGAATCTCAGATGTGATGTGATGTCTTGGATATCGTTGAATCGCATGCTGAATAAGGAACTATCCTCAGAGAAACCTGCAGAGAAGCCTTCTCAGAAACTTCTTTCTTGTGGGTGAATTCAGCCCACAGATGTCCATCATTGTTTCCACTGAGAAACTTGCTAGCAGAGTTTTCGCAGAATCTGCAATAGGACACACGGTGGCGCTCCAAGACCACAAATAACCTCGTCTTACTAAAGTGGGAAGCTTTCTGAGAAACCGCTTTGTGATGTGTGAATTCAACTCACTAAGTTGCAGCTGTATTTCGTGGGGCCGTGGCCTAGCCCTATTTGTGTGGAATCTGAGAACAGATATTCCCGATCCCTTTGAAAACAATGGGGCCAATGGAAACATCTTCCAATAAAAATGAGAAAGAAGCTTTCTGAGAAACTTCTTTCTGATCTGTGAGTTCATCTCACAGAGTTACCACCTCTGCCCAAAGAAGCAGATGGCTAACACTCTGTTCGTGTAATCTGCAAAATGATATTTGGGAGCCTATTGGGGCCCATGGTGATAAAGGAATATCCTCACATAATAACTAAAAGAAGCTTTCTGAGAAACTGCATTGCCATGTGTGAATGCAACTCACAGAGTTACACGTTTCTCTTCAGTGATCAGTTTGTTAGCACAGTTTTCTGGAAATCTGCAATTAGATACTTCATAGCGCAATGAACATTACAGTGACAAAGGAAATTTCCACAGATGAAAACTAGAAGAAGCTTTCTTAGAAACTTCTTGGTGATGTGTGAATTCATCTCACAGAGTTACACTTATGTTTCGTGGAGCAGTCCATTAACACTGTCTTTGGGGAAACTGAGAAGGGCTTCTTTGGATCACATTGAGGCCTACGCTGATAAAGGAAATTTCATCCGTTCAAAACGTGAAAGAAGCTTTCTGAGAAACTTCTTTCTGATCTGTGAGTTCATCTCACAGAGTTACAACCTCTGCCTTAAGAAGCAGTTTGCTAACACTTTTTGGTGGAATCTGCAAAGTGATATTTGGGAGCCTATTGGCCCATGGTGATAAAGGAATTATCCTCACATAATAACTAAGAGAAGCTTTGAGAAACTGCATTGCCATGTGTGAATGCAACTCACAGAGTTACACGTTTCTCTTCAGTGATCAGTTTGTTAGCACAGTTTTCTGGAAATCTGCAATTAGATACTTCATAGCGCAATGAACATTACAGTGACAAAGGAAATTTCCACAGATGAAAACTAGAAAGAAGCTTTCTTAGAAACTTCTTGGTGATGTGTGAATTCATCTCACAGAGTTACACTTATGTTTCGTGGAGCAGTCCATTAACACTGTCTTTGGGGAAACTGAGAAGGGCTTCTTTGGATCACATTGAGGCCTACGCTGATAAAGGAAATTTCATCCGTTCAAAACGTGAAAGAAGCTTTCTGAGAAACTTCTTTCTGATCTGTGAGTTCATCTCACAGAGTTACAACCTCTGCCTTAAGAAGCAGTTTGCTAACACTTTTTGGTGGAATCTGCAAAGTGATATTTGGGAGCCTATTGAGGCCCATGGTGATAAAGGAATTATCCTCACATAATAACTAAAGAGAAGCTTTCTGAGAAACTGCATTGCCATGTGTGAATGCAACTCACAGAGTTACACGTTTCTCTTCAGTGATCAGTTTGTTAGCACAGTTTTCTGGAAATCTGCAATTAGATACTTCATAGCGCAATGAACATTACAGTGACAAAGGAAATTTCCACAGATGAAAACTAGAAAGAAGCTTTCTTAGAAACTTCTTGGTGATGTGTGAATTCATCTCACAGAGTTACACTTATGTTTCGTGGAGCAGTCCATTAACACTGTCTTTGGGGAAACTGAGAAGGGCTTCTTTGGATCACATTGAGGCCTACGCTGATAAAGGAAATTTCATCCGTTCAAAACGTGAAAGAAGCTTTCTGAGAAACTTCTTTCTGATCTGTGAGTTCATCTCACAGAGTTACAACCTCTGCCTCAAGAAGCAGTTTGCTAACACTTTTTGGTGGAATCTGCAAAGTGATATTTGGGAGCCTATTGGGCCCATGGTGATAAAGGAATATCCTCACATAATAACTAAGAGAAGCTTTCTGAGAAACTGCATTGCCATGTGTGAATGCAACTCACAGAGTTACACGTTTCTCTTCAGTGATCAGTTTGTTAGCACAGTTTTCTGGAAATCTGCAATTAGATACTTCATAGCGCAATGAATATTACAGTGACAAAGGAAATTCCACAGATGAAAACTAGAAAGAAGCTTTCTTAGAAACTTCTTTTGATGTGTGAATTCATCTCACAGAGTTACACTTATGTTTCGTGGAGCAGTCCATTAACACTGTCTTTGGGGAAACTGAGAAGGGCTTCTTTGGATCACATTGAGGCCTACGCTGATAAAGGAAATTTCATCCGTTCAAAACGTGAAAGAAGCTTTCTGAGAAACTTCTTTCTGATCTGTGAGTTCATCTCACAGAGTTACAACCTCTGCCTCAAGAAGCAGTTTGCTAACACTTTTTGGTGGAATCTGCAAAGTGATATTTGGGAGCCTATTGGGCCCATGGTGATAAAGGAATATCCTCACATAATAACTAAAGGAGAAGCTTTCTGAGAAACTGCATTGCCATGTGTGAATGCAACTCACAGAGTTACACGTTTCTCTTCAGTGATCAGTTTGTTAGCACAGTTTTCTGGAAATCTGCAATTAGATACTTCATAGCGCAATGAATATTACAGTGACAAAGGAAATTTCCACAGATGAAAACTAGAAAGAAGCTTTCTTAGAAACTTCTTGGTGATGTGTGAATTCATCTCACAGAGTTACACTTATGTTTCGTGGAGCAGTCCATTAACACTGTCTTTGGGGAATCTGAGAAGGGCTTCTTTGGATCACATTGAGGCCTACGCTGATAAAGGAAATTTCATCCGTTCAAAACGTGAAAGAAGCTTTCTGAGAAACTTCTTTCTGATCTGTGAGTTCATCTCACAGAGTTACAACCTCTGCCTTAAGAAGCAGTTTGCTAACACTTTTTGGTGGAATCTGCAAAGTGATATTTGGGAGCCTATTGGGCCCATGGTGATAAAGGAATTATCCTCATAATAACTAAAGAGAAGCTTTCTGAGAAACTGCATTGCCATGTGTGAATGCAACTCACAGAGTTACACGTTTCTCTTCAGTGATCAGTTTGTTAGCACAGTTTTCTGGAAATCTGCAATTAGATACTTCATAGCGCAATGAACATTACAGTGACAAAGGAAATTTCCACAGATGAAAACTAGAAAGAAGCTTTCTTAGAAACTTCTTGGTGATGTGTGAATTCATCTCACAGAGTTACACTTATGTTTCGTGGAGCAGTCCATTAACACTGTCTTTGGGGAATCTGAGAAGGGCTTCTTTGGATCACATTGAGGCCTACGCTGATAAAGGAAATTTCATCCGTTCAAAACGTGAAAGAAGCTTTCTGAGAAACTTCTTTCTGATCTGTGAGTTCATCTCACAGAGTTACAACCTCTGCCTCAAGAAGCAGTTTGCTAACACTTTTTTGGTGGAATCTGCAAAGTGATATTTGGGAGCCTATTGGGGCCCATGGTGATAAAGGAATATCCTCACATAATAACTAAAGAGAAGCTTTGAGAAACTGCATTGCCATGTGTGAATGCAACTCACAGAGTTACACGTTTCTCTTCAGTGATCAGTTTGTTAGCACAGTTTTCTGGAAATCTGCAATTAGATACTTCATAGCGCAATGAACATTACAGTGACAAAGGAAATTTCCACAGATGAAAACTAGAAAGAAGCTTTCTTAGAAACTTCTTGGTGATGTGTGAATTCATCTCACAGAGTTACACTTATGTTTCGTGGAGCAGTCCATTAACACTGTCTTTGGGGAAACTGAGAAGGGCTTCTTTGGATCACATTGAGGCCTACGCTGATAAAGGAAATTTCATCCGTTCAAAACGTGAAAGAAGCTTTCTGAGAAACTTCTTTCTGATCTGTGAGTTCATCTCACAGAGTTACAACCTCTGCCTTAAGAAGCAGTTTGCTAACACTTTTTGGTGGAATCTGCAAAGTGATATTTGGGAGCCTATTGAGGCCCATGGTGATAAAGGAATTATCCTCACATAATAACTAAGGAGAAGCTTTCTGAGAAACTGCATTGCCATGTGTGAATGCAACTCACAGAGTTACACGTTTCTCTTCAGTGATCAGTTTGTTAGCACAGTTTTCTGGAAATCTGCAATTAGATACTTCACAGCGCAATGAACATTACAGTGACAAAGGAAATTTCCACAGATGAAAACTAGAAAGAAGCTTTCTTAGAAACTTCTTGGTGATGTGTGAATTCATCTCACAGAGTTACACTTATGTTTCGTGGAGCAGTCCATTAACACTGTCTTTGGGGAAACTGAGAAGGGCTTCTTTGGATCACATTGAGGCCTACGCTGATAAAGGAAATTTCATCCGTTCAAAACGTGAAAGAAGCTTTTGAGAAACTTCTTTCTGATCTGTGAGTTCATCTCACAGAGTTACAACCTCTGCCTCAAGAAGCAGTTTGCTAACACTCTTTTTTGGAATCTGCAAAGTGATATTTGGGAGCCTATTGGGGCCCATGGTGATAAAGGAATTATCCTCACATAATAACTAAAGAGAAGCTTTGTGAGAAACTGCATTGCCATGTGTGAATGCAACTCACAGAGTTACGCCAGTGTTTTTGGGGCCGTTTCTTAGGACTGTTTCCGTGGATTCCGAGAAGTGATATTTCAGATAGCTTTGAAGAATAGAAGGAGAAAACTAATATACTCCAAGAGAAAGCGGAACCAAGCTTTCTGCGAAACTGCTTTGTGATATGTGAATTCATTTCACAGTGTTCTATCACCCTTTCTCGGGGGAGTTTCCTAGCACTCATTTTGAGGAATCTCAGATGTGATGTCTTGGATATCGTTGAATCGCATGCTGAATAAGGAACTATCCTCAGAGAAACCTGCAGAGAAGCCTTCTCAGAAACTTCTTTTGTGGGTGAATTCAGCCCACAGATGTCCATCATTGTTTCCACTGAGAAACTTGCTAGCAGAGTTTTCGCAGAATCTGCAATAGGACACACGGTGGCGCTCCAAGACCACAAATAACCTCGTCTTACTAAAGTGGGAAGCTTTCTGAGAAACCGCTTTGTGATGTGTGAATTCAACTCACTAAGTTGCAGCTGTATTTCGTGGGGCCGTGGCCTAGCCCTATTTGTGTGGAATCTGAGAACAGATATTCCCGATCCCTTTGAAAACAATGGGGCCAATGGAAACATCTTCCAATAAAAATGAGAAAGAAGCTTTCTGAGAAACTTCTTTCTGATCTGTGAGTTCATCTCACAGAGTTACCACCTCTGCCCAAAGAAGCAGATGGCTAACACTCTGTTCGTGTAATCTGCAAAATGATAT
>NC_044569.1:52364101-52436738 GCF_007565055.1 Rhinopithecus roxellana | reverse complement strand
GCTTCTTAAGGCAGAGGTTGTAACTCTGTGAGATGAACTCACAGATCAGAAAGAAGTTTCTCAGAAAGCTTCTTTCACGTTTTGAACGGATGAAATTTCCTTTATCAGCGTAGGCCTCAATGTGATCCAAAGAAGCCCTTCTCAGTTTCCCCAAAGACAGTGTTAATGGACTGCTCCACGAAACATAAGTGTAACTCTGTGAGATGAATTCACACATCACCAAGAAGTTTCTAAGAAAGCTTCTTTCTAGTTTTCATCTGTGGATTTCCTTTGTCACTGTAATGTTCATTGCGCTATGAAGTATCTAATTGCAGATTTCCAGAAAACTGTGCTAACAAACTGATCACTGAAGAGAAACGTGTAACTCTGTGAGTTGCATTCACACATGGCAATGCAGTTTCTCAGAAGCTTCTCTTTAGTTATTATGTGAGGATAATTCCTTTATCACCATGGGCCCCAATAGGCTCCCAATATCACTTTGCAGATTCCACAAAAGTGTTAGCAAACTGCTTCTTGAGGCAGAGGTTGTAACTCTGTGAGATGAACTCACAGATCAGAAAGAAGTTTCTCAGAAAGCTTCTTTCACGTTTTGAACGGATGAAATTTCCTTTATCAGCGTAGGCCTCAATGTGATCCAAAGAAGCCCTTCTCAGTTCCCCAAAGACAGTGTTAATGGACTGCTCCACGAAACATAAGTGTAACTCTGTGAGATGAATTCACACATCACCAAGAAGTTTCTAAGAAAGCTTCTTTCTAGTTTTCATCTGTGGAAATTTCCTTTGTCACTGTAATGTTCATTGCGCTGTGAAGTATCTAATTGCAGATTTCCAGAAAACTGTGCTAACAAACTGATCACTGAAGAGAAACGTGTAACTCTGTGAGTTGCATTCACACATGGCAATGCAGTTTTCAGACTTCTCTTAGTTATTATGTGAGGATAT
This sequence comes from Rhinopithecus roxellana, assembly GCF_007565055.1. Taxonomy (NCBI): domain Eukaryota; kingdom Metazoa; phylum Chordata; class Mammalia; order Primates; family Cercopithecidae; genus Rhinopithecus; species Rhinopithecus roxellana. Next base: position 52,435,797 of record NC_044569.1, on the reverse strand, counting down.
TCCTTTATCACCATGGGCCTCAATAGGCTCCCAAATATCACTTTGCAGATTCCACCAAAAAAGTGTTAGCAAACTGCTTCGTAAGGGCAGAGGGTTGTAACTCTGTGAGATGAACTCACAGATCAGAAGAAGTTCTCAGAAGCTTCTTTCACGTTTTGACGGATGAAATTTCCGTTTATCAGCGGTAGGCCTCAAGTGATCCAAAGAAGCCCTTCTCAGTTTCCCCAAAGACAGTGTTAATGGACTGCTCCACGAAACATAGTGTACTCTGGTGAGATGAATTCACACATCCACAAAGAAGTTTCTAAGAAAGCTTCTTTCTAGTTTTCATCTATGGAAATTTCCTTTGTCACTGTAAGTTCATTGCGCTATGAAGGATCTAATTGCAGATTTCCAGAAACTGTGCTAACAACTGATCACTGAAGAGAAACGTGTAACTCTGTGAGTTGCATTCACACATGGCAATGCAGTTTCTCAGAAAGCTTCTCCTTAGTTATTATGTGAGGATAATTCCTTTATCACCATTGGCCTCAATATTCTCCCAAATATCACTTTGCAGATTCACCAAAAAAGTGTTAGCAACTGCTTCTTAAGGCAGAGGTTGTAACTCTGTGAGATGAACTCACAGATCAGAAAGAAGTTTCTCAGAAAGCTTCTTTCACGTTTTGAACGGATGAAATTTCCTTTATCAGCGTAGGCCTCAAAGTGATCCAAAGAAGCCCTTCTCAGTTTCCCCAAAGACAGTGTTAATGGACTGCGCCACGAAACATAAGTGTAACTCTGTGAGATGAATTCACACATCACCGAGAAGTTTCTAAGAAAGCTTCTTTCTAGTTTTCATCTGTGGAAATTTCCTTTGTCACTGTAATATTCATTGCGCTGTGAAGTATCTAATTGCAGATTTCCAGAAAACTGTGCTAACAAACTGATCACTGAAGAGAAACGTGTAACTCTGTGAGTTGCATTCACACATGGCAATGCAGTTCTCAGAAAGCTTCTCCTTAGTTATTATGTGAGGATAATTCCTTTATCACCATGTGCCTCAATAGGCTCCCAAATATCACTTTGCAGATTCCACCAAAAAAGTGTTAGCAAACTGCTTCTTAAGGCAGAGGTTGTAACTCTGTGAGATGAACTCACAGATCAGAAAGAACTTTCTCAAAAAGCTTCTTTCACGTTTTGAACGGATGAAATTTCCTTTATCAGCGTAGGCCTCAATGTGATCCAAAGAAGCCCTTCTCAGTTTCCCCAAAGACAGTGTTAATGGACTGCTCCACGAAACATAAGTGTAACTCTGTGAGATGAATTCACACATCACCAAGAAGTTTCTAAGAAAGCTTCTTTCTAGTTTTCATCTGTGGAAATTTCCTTTGTCACTGTAATGTTCATTGCGCTGTGAAGTATCTAATTGCAGATTTCCAGAAAACTGTGCTAACAAACTGATCACTGAAGAGAAACGTATAACTCTGTGAGTTGCATTCACACATGGCAATGCAGTTTCTCAGAAAGCTTCTCTTTAGTTATTATGTGAGGATAATTCCTTTATCACCATGGGCCCCAATAGGCTCCCAAATATCATTTTGCAGATTACACGAACAGAGTGTTAGCCATCTGCTTCTTTGGGCAGAGGTGGTAACTCTGTGAGATGAACTCACAGATCAGAAAGAAGTTTCTCAGAAAGCTTCTTTCTCATTTTATTGGAAGATGTTTCCATTGGCCCCATTGTTTTCAAAGGGATCGGGAATATCTGTTCTCAGATTCCACACAAATAGGGCTAGGCCACGGCCCCACGAAATACAGCTGCAACTTCGTGAGTTGAATTCACACATCACAAAGCGGTTTCTCAGAAAGCTTCCCACTTTAGTAAGACGAGGTTATTTGTGGTCTTGGAGCGCCACCGTGTGTCCTATTGCAGATTCTGCGAAAACTCTGCTAGCAAGTTTCTCAGTGGAAACAATGATGGACATCTGTGGGCTGAATTCACCCACAACAAAGAAGTTTCTGAGAAGGCTTCTCTGCAGGTTTCTCTGAGGATAGTTCCTTATTCAGCATGCGATTCAACGATATCCAAGACATCACATCTGAGATTCCTCAAAATGAGTGCTAGGAAACTCCCCCGAGAAAGGGTGATAGAACACTGTGAAATGAATTCACATACCACAGAGCAGTTTCGCAGAAAGCTTGGTTCCGCTTTCTCTTGGAGTATATTAGTTTTCTCCTTCTATTCTTCAAAGCTATCTGAAATATCACTTCTCGGAATCCACGGAAACAGTCCTAAGAAACGGCCCCAAAAAACACTGGCGTAACTCTGTGAGTTGCATTCACACATGGCAATGCAGGTTCTCACAAAGCTTCTCTTTAGTTATTATTTGAGGATAATTCCTTTATCACCATTGGCCTCAATAGGCTCCCAAATATCACTTTGCAGATTCCACCAAAAAAGTGTTAGCAAACTGCTTCTTAAGGCAGAGGTTGTAACTCTGTGAGATGAACTCACAGATCAGAAAGAAGTTTCTCAGAAAGCTTCTTTCACGTTTTGAACGGATGAAATATCCTTTATCAGCGTAGGCCTCAATGTGATCCAAAGAAGCCCTTCTCAGTTTCCCCAAAGACAGTGTTAATGGACTGCTCCACGAAACATAAGTGTAACTCTGTGAGATGAATTCACACATCACCAAGAAGTTTCTAAGAAAGCTTCTTTCTAGTTTTCATCTGTGGATATTTCCTTTGTCACTGTAATGTTCATTGCGCTATGAAGTATCTAATTGCAGATTCCCAGAAAACTGTGCTAACAAACTGATCACTGAAGAGAAACGTGTAACTCTGTGAGTTGCATTCACACATGGCAATGCAGTTTCTCAGAAAGCTTCTCTTTAGTTATTATGTGAGGATATTTGCTTTATCACCATGGGCCCCAATAGGCTCCCAATTATCACTTTGCAGATTTCACGAAAAGCATGTTAGCAAACTGCTTGTTGAGGCAGAGGTTGTAACTCTGTGAGATGAACTCACAGATCAGAAAGAAGTTTCTCAGAAAGCTTCTTTCACGTTTTGAACGGAAGAAATTTCCTTTATCAGCGTAGGCCTCAATGTGATCCAAGGAAGCCCTTCTCAGATTCCCCAAAGTCAGTGTTAATGGACTGCTCCACGAAACATAAGTGTAACTCTGTGAGATGAATTCACACATCACCAAGAAGTTTCTAAGAAAGCTTCTTTCTAGTTTTCATCTGTGGAAATTTCCTTTGTCACTGTAATGTTCATTGCGCTGTGAAGTATCTAATTGCAGATTTCCAGAAAACTGTGCTAACAAACTGATCACTGAAGAGAAACGTGTAACTCTGTGAGTTGCATTCACACATGGCAATGCAGTTTTTCAGAAAGCTTCTCTTTAGTTCTTATGTGAGGATAATTCCTTTATCACCATGGGCCTCAATAGGCTCCCAAATATCACTTTGCAGATTCCACCAAAAAAGTGTTAGCAAACTGCTTCTTAAGGCAGAGGTTGTAACTCTGTGAGATGAACTCACAGATCAGAAAGAAGTTTCTCAGAAAGCTTCTTTCACGTTTTGAACGGATGAAATTTCCTTTATCAGCGTAGGCCTCAAAGTGATCCAAAGAAGCCCTTCTCAGTTTCCCCAAAGACAGTGTTAATGGACTGCTCCACGAAACATAAGTGTAACTCTGTGAGATGAATTCACACATCACAAAGAAGTTTCTAAGAAAGCTTCTTTCTAGTTTTCATCTATGGAAATTTCCTTTGTCACTGTAATGTTCATTGCGCTATGAAGTATCTAATTGCAGATTTCCAGAAAACTGTGCTAACAAACTGATCACTGAAGAGAAACGTGTAACTCTGTGAGTTGCATTCACACATGGCAATGCAGTTTCTCAGAAAGCTTCTCCTTAGTTATTATGTGAGGATAATTCCTTTATCACCATTGGCCTCAATATTCTCCCAAATATCACTTTGCAGATTCCACCAAAAAAGTGTTAGCAAACTGCTTCTTAAGGCAGAGGTTGTAACTCTGTGAGATGAACTCACAGATCAGAAAGAAGTTTCTCAGAAAGCTTCTTTCACGTTTTGAACGGATGAAATTTCCTTTATCAGCGTAGGCCTCAAAGTGATCCAAAGAAGCCCTTCTCAGTTTCCCCAAAGACAGTGTTAATGGACTGCTCCACGAAACATAAGTGTAACTCTGTGAGATGAATTCACACATCACCGAGAAGTTTCTAAGAAAGCTTCTTTCTAGTTTTCATCTGTGGAAATTTCCTTTGTCACTGTAATATTCATTGCGCTGTGAAGTATCTAATTGCAGATTTCCAGAAAACTGTGCTAACAAACTGATCACTGAAGAGAAACGTGTAACTCTGTGAGTTGCATTCACACATGGCAATGCAGTTTCTCAGAAAGCTTCTCCTTAGTTATTATGTGAGGATAATTCCTTTATCACCATGTGCCTCAATAGGCTCCCAAATATCACTTTGCAGATTCCACCAAAAAGTGTTAGCAAACTGCTTCTTAAGGCAGAGGTTGTAACTCTGTGAGATGAACTCACAGATCAGAAAGAACTTTCTCAAAAAGCTTCTTTCACGTTTTGAACGGATGAAATTTCCTTTATCAGCGTAGGCCTCAATGTGATCCAAAGAAGCCCTTCTCAGTTTCCCCAAAGACAGTGTTAATGGACTGCTCCACGAAACATTAAGTGTAACTCTGTGAGATGAATTCACACATCACCAAGAAGTTTCTAAGAAAGCTTCTTTCTAGTTTTCATCTGTGGAAATTTACTTTGTCACTGTAATGTTCATTGCGCTGTGAAGTATCTAATTGCAGATTTCCAGAAAACTGTGCTAACAAACTGATCACTGAAGAGAAACGTATAACTCTGTGAGTTGCATTCACACATGGCAATGCAGTTTCTCAGAAAGCTTCTCTTTAGTTATTATGTGAGGATAATTCCTTTATCACCATGGGCCCCAATAGGCTCCCAAATATCATTTTGCAGATTACACGAACAGAGTGTTAGCCATCTGCTTCTTTGGGCAGAGGTGGTAACTCTGTGAGATGAACTCACAGATCAGAAAGAAGTTTCTCAGAAAGCTTCTTTCTCATTTTTATTGGAAGATGTTTCCATTGGCCCCATTGTTTTCAAAGGGATCGGGAATATCTGTTCTCAGATTCCACACAAATAGGGCTAGGCCACGGCCCCACGAAATACAGCTGCAACTTCGTGAGTTGAATTCACACATCACAAAGCGGTTTCTCAGAAAGCTTCCCACTTTAGTAAGACGAGGTTATTTGTGGTCTTGGAGCGCCACCGTGTGTCCTATTGCAGATTCTGCGAAAACTCTGCTAGCAAGTTTCTCAGTGGAAACAATGATGGACATCTGTGGGCTGAATTCACCCACAACAAAGAAGTTTCTGAGAAGGCTTCTCTGCAGGTTTCTCTGAGGATAGTTCCTTATTCAGCATGCGATTCAACGATATCCAAGACATCACATCTGAGATTCCTCAAAATGAGTGCTAGGAAACTCCCCCGAGAAAGGGTGATAGAACACTGTGAAATGAATTCACATATCACAAAGCAGTTTCGCAGAAAGCTTGGTTCCGCTTTCTCTTGGAGTATATTAGTTTTCTCCTTCTATTCTTCAAAGCTATCTGAAATATCACTTCTCGGAATCCACGGAAATAGTCCTAAGAAACGGCCCCAAAAAACACTGGCGCAACTCTGTGAGTTGCATTCACACATGGCAATGCAGTTTCTCACAAAGCTTCTCTTTAGTTATTATGTGAGGATATTTGCTTTATCACCATGGGCCCCAATAGGCTCCCAATTATCACTTTGCAGATTCCACGAAAAGCGTGTTAGCAAACTGCTTCTTGAGGCAGAGGTTGTAACTCTCTGAGATGAACTCACAGATCAGAAAGAAGTTTCTCAGAAAGCTTCTTTCACGTTTTGAATGGATGAAATTTCCTTTATCAGCGTAGGCCTCAATGTGATCCAAAGAAGCCCTTCTCAGATTCCCCAAAGACAGTGTTAATGGACTGCTCCACGAAACATAAGTGTAACTCTGTGAGATGAATTCACACATCAACAAGAAGTTTCTAAGAAAGCTTCTTTCTAGTTTTCATCTGTGGAAATTTCCTTTGTCACTGTAATGTTCATTGCGCTGTGAAGTATCTAATTGCAGATTTCCAGAAAACTGTGCTAACAAACTGATCACTGAAGAGAAATGTGTAACTCTGTGAGTTGCATTCACACATGGCAATGCAGTTTCTCACAAAGCTTCTCTTTAGTTATTATGTGAGGATAATTCCTTTATCACCATGGGCCTCAATAGGCTCCCAAATATCACTTTGCAGATTCCACCAAAAAGTGTTAGCAAACTGCTTCTTAAGGCAGAGGTTGTAACTCTGTGAGATGAACTCACAGATCAGAAAGAAGTTTCTCAGAAAGCTTCTTTCACGTTTTGAACGGATGAAATTTCCATTATCAGCGTAGGCCTCAAAGTGATCCAAAGAAGCCCTTCTCAGTTTCCCCAAAGACAGTGTTAATGGACTGCTCCACGAAACATAAGTGTAACTCTGTGAGATGAATTCACACATCACCAAGAAGTTTCTAAGAAAGCTTCTTTCTAGTTTTCATCTGTGGAAATTTCCTTTGTCACTGTAATGTTCATTGCGCTATGAAGTATCTAATTGCAGATTTCCAGAAAACTGTGCTAACAAACTGATCACTGAAGAGAAACGTGTAACTCTGTGAGTTGCATTCACACATGGCAATGCAGTTTCTCAGAAAGCTTCTCCTTAGTTATTATGTGAGGATAATTCCTTTATCACCATGTGCCTCAATAGGCTCCCAAATATCACTTTGCAGATTCCACCAAAAAAGTGTTAGCAAACTGCTTCTTAAGGCAGAGGTTGTAACTCTGTGAGATGAACTCACAGATCAGAAAGAAGTTTCTCAGAAAACTTCTTTCACGTTTTGAACGGATGAAATGTCCTTTATCAGCGTAGGCCTCAATGTGATCCAAAGAAGCCCTTCTCAGTTTCCCCAAAGACAGTGTTAATGGACTACTCCACGAAACATAAGTGTAACTCTGTGAGATGAATTCACACATCACCAAGAAGTTTCTAAGAAAGCTTCTTTCTAGTTTTCATCTGTGGAAATTTCCTTTGTCACTGTAATGTTCATTGCGCTGTGAAGTATCTAATTGCAGATTTCCAGAAAACTGTGCTAACAAACTGATCACTGAAGAGAAACGTATAACTCTGTGAGTTGCATTCACACATGGCAATGCAGTTTCTCAGAAAGCTTCTCTTTAGTTATTATGTGAGGATAATTCCTTTATCACCATGGGCCCCAATAGGCTCCCAAATATCATTTTGCAGATTACTCGAACAGAGTGTTAGCCATCTGCTTCTTTGGGCAGAGGTTGTAACTCTGTGAGATGAACTCACAGATCAGAAAGAAGTTTCTCAGAAAGCTTCTTTCTCATTTTTATTGGAAGATGTTTCCATTGGCCCCATTGTTTTCAAAGGGATCGGGAATATCTGTTCTCAGATTCCATACAAATAGGGCTAGGCCACGGCCCCACGAAATACAGCTGCAACTTAGTGAGTTGAATTCACACATCACAAAGCGGTTTCTCAGAAAGCTTCCCACTTTAGTAAGACGAGGTTATTTGTGGTCTTGGAGCGCCACCGTGTGTCCTATTGCAGATTCTGCGAAAACTCTGCTAGCAAGTTTCTCAGTGGAAACAATGATGGACATCTGTGGGCTGAATTCACCCACAACAAAGAAGTTTCTGAGAAGGCTTCTCTGCAGGTTTCTCTGAGGATAGTTCCTTATTCAGCATGCGATTCAACGATATCCAAGACATCACATCTGAGATTCCTCAAAATGAGTGCTAGGAAACTCCCCCGAGAAAGGGTGATAGAACACTGTGAAATGAATTCACATATCACAAAGCAGTTTCGCAGAAAGCTTGGTTCCGCTTTCTCTTGGAGTATATTAGTTTTCTCCTTCTATTCTTCAAAGCTATCTGAAATATCACTTCTCGGAATCCACGGAAACAGTCCTAAGAAACGGCCCCAAAAAACACTGGCGTAACTCTGTGAGTTGCATTCACACATGGCAATGCAGTTACTCACAAAGCTTCTCTTTAGTTATTATGTGAGGATAATTCCTTTATCACCATTGGCCTCAATAGGCTCCCAAATATCACTTTGCAGATTCCACCAAAAAAGTGTTAGCAAACTGCTTCTTAAGGCAGAGGTTGTAACTCTGTGAGATGAACTCACAGATCAGAAAGAAGTTTCTCAGAAAGCTTCTTTCACGTTTTAAACGGATGAAATATCCTTTATCAGCGTAGGCCTCAATGTGATCCAAAGAAGCCCTTCTCAGTTTCCCCAAAGACAGTGTTAATGGACTCCTCCACGAAACATAAGTGTAACTCTGTGAGATGAATTCACACATCACCAAGAAGTTTCTAAGAAAGCTTCTTTCTAGTTTTCATCTGTGGAAATTTCCTTTGTCACTGTAATGTTCATTGCGCTGTGAAGTATCTAATTGCAGATTTCCAGAAAACTGTGCTAACAAACTGATCACTGAAGAGTAACGTATAACTCTGTGAGTTGCATTCACACATGGCAATGCAGTTTCTCAGAAAGCTTCTCTTTAGTTATTATGTGAGGATAATTCCTTTATCAGCATGGGCCCCAATAGGCTCCGAAATATCATTTTGCAGATTACACGAACAGAGTGTTAGCCATCTGCTTCTTTGGGCAGAGGTGGTAACTCTGTGAGATGAACTCACAGATCAGAAAGAAGTTTCTCAGAAAGCTTCTTTCTCATTTTTATTGGAAGATGTTTCCATTGGCCCCATTGTTTTCAAAGGGATCGGGAATATCTGTTCTCAGATTCCACACAAATAGGGCTAGGCCACGGCCCCACGAAATACAGCTGCAACTTAGTGAGTTGAATTCACACATCACAAAGCGGTTTCTCAGAAAGCTTCCCACTTTAGTAAGACGAGGTTATTTGTGGTCTTGGAGCGCCACCGTGTGTCCTATTGCAGATTCTGCGAAAACTCTGCTAGCAAGTTTCTCAGTGGAAACAATGATGGACATCTGTGGGCTGAATTCACCCACAAGAAAGAAGTTTCTGAGAAGGCTTCTCTGCAGGTTTCTCTGAGGATAGTTCCTTATTCAGCATGCGATTCAACGATATCCAAGACATCACATCTGAGATTCCTCAAAATGAGTGCTAGGAAACTCCCCCGAGAAAGGGTGATAGAACACTGTGAAATGAATTCACATATCACAAAGCAGTTTCGCAGAAAGCTTGGTTCCGCTTTCTCTTGGAGTATATTAGTTTTCTCCTTCTATTCTTCAAAGCTATCTGAAATATCACTTCTCGGAATCCACGGAAACAGTCCTAAGAAACGGCCCCAAAAAACACTGGCGTAACTCTGTGAGTTGCATTCACACATGGCAATGCAGTTTCTCACAAAGCTTCTCTTTAGTTATTATGTGAGGATAATTCCTTTATCACCATGGGCCCCAATAGGCTCCCAAATATCACTTTGCAGATTCCACGAAAAGAGTGTTAGCAAACTGCTTCTTGAGGCAGAGGTTGTAACTCTGTGAGATGAACTCACAGATCAGAAAGAAGTTTCTCAGAAAGCTTCTTTCACGTTTTGAACGGATGAAATTTCCTTTATCAGCGTAGGCCTCAATGTGATCCAAAGAAGCCCTCTTCAGATTCCCCAAAGACAGTGTTAATGGACTGCTCCACGAAACATAAGTGTAACTCTGTGAGATGAATTCACACATCACCAAGATGTTTCTAAGAAAGCTTCTTCTAGATTTCATCTGTGGATATTTCCTTTGTCACTGTAATGTTCATTGCGCTAGGAAGTATCTAATTGCAGGTTTCCAGAAAACTGTGCTAACAAACTGATCACTGAAGAGAAACGTGTAACTCTGTGAGTTGCATTCACACATGGCAATGCAGTTTCTCAGAAAGCTTCTCTTTAGTTATTATGTGAGGATATTTGCTTTATCACCATGGGCCCCAATAGGCTCCCAATTATCACTTTGCAGATTCCACGAAATGCGTGTTAGCAAACTGCTTCTTGAGGCAGAGGTTGTAACTCTGTGAGATGAACTCGCAGATCAGAAAGAAGTTTCTCAGAAAGCTTCTTTCACCTTTTGAACGCATGAAATTTCCTTTATCAGCGTAGGCCTCAATGTGATCCAAAGAAGCCCTTCTCAGATTCCCCAAAGGCAGTGTTAATGGACTGCTCCACGAAACATAAGTGTAACTCTGTGAGATGAATTCACACATCAACAAGAAGTTTCTAAGAAAGCTTCTTTCTAGTTTTCATCTGTGGATATTTCCTTTGTCACTGTAATGTTCATTGCGCTGTGAAGTATCTAATTGCAGATTTCCAGAAAACTGTGCTAACAAACTGATCACTGAAGAGAAACGTGTAACTCTGTGAGTTGCATTCACACATGGCAATGCAGTTTCTCAGAAAGCTTCTCTTTAGTTATTATGTGAGGATAATTCCTTTATCACCATGGGCCTCAATAGGCTCCCAAATATCACTTTGCAGATTCCACCAAAAAAGTGTTAGCAAACTGCTTCTTAAGGCAGAGGTTATAACTCTGTGAGATGAACTCACAGATCAGAAAGAAGTTTCTCAGAAAGCTTCTTTCACGTTTTGAACGGATGAAATTTCCTTTATCAGCGTAGGCCTCAATGTGATCCAAAGAAGCCCTTCTCAGTTTCCCCAAAGGCAGTGTTAATGGACTGCTCCACGAAACATAAGTGTAACTCTGTGAGATGAATTCACACATCACCAAGAAGTTTCTAAGAAAGCTTCTTTCTAGTTTTCATCTGTGCAAATTTCCTTTGTCACTGTAATGTTCATTGCGCTATGAAGTATCTAATTGCAGATTTCCAGAAAACTGTGCTAACAAACTGATCACTGAAGAGAAACGTGTAACTCTGTGAGTTGCATTCACACATGGCAATGCAGTTTCTCAGAAAGCTTCTCCTTAGTTATTATGTGAGGATAATTCCTTTATCACCATTGGCCTCAATATTCTCCCAAATATCACTTTGCAGATTCCACCAAAAAAGTGTTAGCAAACTGCTTCTTAAGGCAGAGGTTGTAACTCTGTGAGATGAACTCACAGATCAGAAAGAACTTTCTCAGAAAGCTTCTTTCACGTTTTGAACGGATGAAATTTCCTTTATCAGCGTAGGCCTCAATGTGATCCAAAGAAGCCCTTCTCAGTTTCCCCAAAGACAGTGTTAATGGACTGCTCCACGAAACATAAGTGTAACTCTGTGAGATGAATTCACACATCACCAAGAAGTTTCTAAGAAAGCTTCTTTCTAGTTTTCATCTGTGGAAATTTCCTTTGTCACTGTAATGTTCATTGCGCTGTGAAGTATCTAATTGCAGATTTCCAGAAAACTGTGCTAACAAACTGATCACTGAAGAGAAACGTATAACTCTGTGAGTTGCATTCACACATGGCAATGCAGTTTCTCAGAAAGCTTCTCTTTAGTTATTATGTGAGGATAATTCCTTTATCACCATGGGCCCCAATAGGCTCCCAAATATCATTTTGCAGATTACACGAACAGAGTGTTAGCCATCTGCTTCTTTGGGCAGAGGTGGAAACTCTGTGAGATGAACTCACAGATCAGAAAGAAGTTTCTCAGAAAGCTTCTTTCTCATTTTTATTGGAAGATGTTTCCATTGGCCCCATTGTTTTCAAAGGGATCGGGAATATCTGTTCTCAGATTCCACACAAATAGGGCTAGGCCACGGCCCCACGAAATACAGCTGCAACTTAGTGAGTTGAATTCACACATCACAAAGCGGTTTCTCAGAAAGCTTCCCACTTTAGTAAGACGAGGTTATTTGTGGTCTTGGAGCGCCACCGTGTGTCCTATTGCAGATTCTGCGAAAACTCTGCTAGCAAGTTTCTCAGTGGAAACAATGATGGACATCTGTGGGCTGAATTCACCCACAACAAAGAAGTTTCTGAGAAGGCTTCTCTGCAGGTTTCTCTGAGGATAGTTCCTTATTCAGCATGCGATTCAACGATATCCAAGACATCACATCTGAGATTCCTCAAAATGAGTGCTAGGAAACTCCCCCGAGAAAGGGTGATAGAACACTGTGAAATGAATTCACATATCACAAAGCAGTTTCGCAGAAAGCTTGGTTCCGCTTTCTCTTGGAGTATATTAGTTTTCTCCTTCTATTCTTCAAAGCTATCTGAAATATCACTTCTCGGAATCCACGGAAATAGTCCTAAGAAACGGCCCCAAAAAACACTGGCGTAACTCTGTGAGTTGCATTCACACATGGCAATGCAGTTTCTCACAAAGCTTCTCTTTAGTTATTATGTGAGGATAATTCCTTTATCACCATGGGCCTCAATAGGCTCCCAAATATCACTTTGCAGATTCCACCAAAAAAGTGTTAGCAAACTGCTTCTTAAGGCAGAGGTTGTAACTCTGTGAGATGAACTCACAGATCAGAAAGAAGTTTCTCAGAAAGCTTCTTTCACGTTTTGAACGGATGAAATTTCCTTTATCAGCGTAGGCCTCAATGTGATCCAAAGAAGCCCTTCTGAGATTCCCCAAAGACAGTGTTAATGGACTGCTCCACGAAACATAAGTGTAACTCTGTGAGATGAATTCACACATCACCAAGAAGTTTCTAAGAAAGCTTCTTTCTAGTTTTCATCTGTGGAAATTTCCTTTGTCACTGTAATGTTCATTGCGCTGTGAAGTATCTAATTGCAGATTTCCAGAAAACTGTGCTAACAAACTGATCACTGAAGAGAAACGTGTAACTCTGTGAGTTGCATTCACACATGGCAATGCAGTTTCTCAGAAAGCTTCTCTTTAGTTATTATGTGGGGATAATTCCTTTATCACCATGGGCCTCAATAGGCTCCCAAATATCACTTTGCAGATTCCACCAAAAAAGTGTTAGCAAACTGCTTCTTAAGGCAGAGGTTGTAACTCTGTGAGATGAACTCACAGATCAGAAAGAAGTTTCTCAGAAAGCTTCTTTCACGTTTTGAACGGATGAAATTTCCTTTATCAGCGTAGGCCTCAAAGTGATCCAAAGAAGCCCTTCTCAGTTTCCCCAAAGACAGTGTTAATGGACTGCTCCACGAAACATAAGTGTAACTCTGTGAGATGAATTCACACATCACCAAGAAGTTTCTAAGAAAGCTTCTTTCTAGTTTTCATCTGTGGAAATTTCCTTTGTCACTGTAATGTTCATTGCGATATGAAGTATCTAATTGCAGATTTCCAGAAAACTGTGCTAACAAACTGATCACTGAAGAGAAACGTGTAACTCTGTGAGTTGCATTCACACATGGCAATGCAGTTTCTCCGAAAACTTCTCTTTAGTTATTATGTGAGGATATTTGCTTTATCACCATGGGCCCCAATAGGCTCCCAATTATCACTTTGCAGATTCCACGAAAAGCGTGTTAGCAAACTGCTTCTTGAGGCAGAGGTTGTAACTCTGTGAGATGAACTCACAGATCAGAAAGAAGTTTCTCAGAAAGCTTCTTTCACGTTTTGAACGGATGAAATTTCCTTTATCACCGTAGGCCTCAATGTGATCCAAGGAAGCCCTTCTCAGATTCCCCAAAGACAGTGTTAATGGACTGCTCCACGAAACATAAGTGTAACTCTGTGAGATGAATTCACACATCACCAAGAAGTTTCTAAGAAAGCTTCTTTCTAGTTTTCATCTGTGGATATTTCCTTTGTCACTGTAGTGTTCATTGCGCTATGAAGTATCTAATTGCAGATTTCCAGAAAACTGTGCTAACAAACTGATCACTGAAGAGAAACATGTAACTCTGTGAGTTGCATTCACACATGGCAATGCAGTTTCTCAGAAAGCTTCTCTTTAGTTATTATGTGAGGACGTTTGCTTTACCACCATGGGCTCCAATAGACTCCCAAATATCACTTTGCAGATTCCACGAAAAGAGTGTTAGCAAACTGCTTCTTGAGGCAGAGGTTGTAACTCTGTGAGATGAACTCACGGATCAGAAAGAAGTTTCTCAGAAAGTTTCTTTCACGTTTTGAATGGATGAAATTTCCTTTATCAGCATAGGCCTCAATGTGATCCAAAGAAGCCCTTCTCAGATTCCCCAAAGACAGTGTTAATGGACTGCTCCACGAAACATAAGTGTAACTCTGTGAGATGAATTCACACATCACCAAGAAGTTTCTAAGAAAGCTTCTTTCTAGTTTTCATCTGTGGAAATTTCCTTTGTCACTGTAATGTTCATTGCGCTGTGAAGTATCTAATTGCAGATTTCCAGAAAACTGTGCTAACAAACTGATCACTGAAGAGAAACGTGTAACTCTGTGAGTTGCATTCACACATGGCAATGCAGTTTCTCAGAAAGCTTCTCTTTAGTTATTATGTGAGGATAATTCCTTTATCACCATGGGCCCCAATAGGCTCCCAAATATCATTTTGCAGATTACACGAACAGAGTGTTAGCCATCTGCTTCTTTGGGCAGAGGTGGTAACTCTGTGAGATGAACTCACAGATCAGAAAGAAGTTTCTCAGAAAGCTTCTTTCTCATTTTTATTGGAAGATGTTTCCATTGGCCCCATTGTTTTCAAAGGGATCGGGAATATCTGTTCTCAGATTCCACACAAATAGGGCTAGGCCACGGCCCCACGAAATACAGCTGCAACTTCGTGAGTTGAATTCACACATCACAAAGCGGTTTCTCAGAAAGCTTCCCACTTTAGTAAGACGAGGTTATTTGTGGTCTTGGAGCGCCACCGTGTGTCCTATTGCAGATTCTGCGAAAACTCTGCTAGCAAGTTTCTCAGTGGAAACAATGATGGACATCTGTGGGCTGAATTCACCCACAACAAAGAAGTTTCTGAGAAGGCTTCTCTGCAGGTTTCTCTGAGGATAGTTCCTTATTCAGCATGCGATTCAACGATATCCAAGACATCACATCTGAGATTCCTCAAAATGAGTGCTAGGAAACTCCCCCGAGAAAGGGTGATAGAACACTGTGAAATGAATTCACATATCACAAAGCAGTTTCGCAGAAAGCTTGGTTCCGCTTTCTCTTGCAGTATATTAGTTTTCTCCTTCTATTCTTCAAAGCTATCTGAAATATCACTTCTCGGAATCCACGGAAATAGTCCTAAGAAACGGCCCCAAAAAACACTGGCGCAACTCTGTGAGTTGCATTCACACATGGCAATGCAGTTTCTCACACAGCTTCTCTTTAGTTATTATGTGAGGATATTTGCTTTATCACCATGGGCCCCAATAGGCTCCCAATTATCACTTTGCAGATTCCACGAAAAGCGTGTTAGCAAACTGCTTCTTGAGGCAGAGGTTGTAACTCTCTGAGATGAACTCACAGATCAGAAAGAAGTTTCTCAGAAAGCTTCTTTCACGTTTTGAATGGATGAAATTTCCTTTATCAGCGTAGGCCTCAATGTGATCCAAAGAAGCCCTTCTCAGATTCCCCAAAGACAGTGTTAATGGACTGCTCCACGAAACATAAGTGTAACTCTGTGAGATGAATTCACACATCAACAAGAAGTTTCTAAGAAAGCTTCTTTCTAGTTTTCATCTGTGGAAATTTCCTTTGTCACTGTAATGTTCATTTCGCTGTGAAGTATCTAATTGCAGATTTCCAGAAAACTGTGCTAACAAACTGATCACTGAAGAGAAATGTGTAACTCTGTGAGTTGCATTCACACATGGCAATGCAGTTTCTCACAAAGCTTCTCTTTAGTTATTATGTGAGGATAATTCCTTTATCACCATGGGCCTCAATAGGCTCCCAAATATCACTTTGCAGATTCCACCAAAAAAGTGTTAGCAAACTGCTTCTTAAGGCAGAGGTTGTAACTCTGTGAGATGAACTCACAGATCAGAAAGAAGTTTCTCAGAAAGCTTCTTTCACGTTTTGAACGGATGAAATTTCCATTATCAGCGTAGGCCTCAAAGTGATCCAAAGAAGCCCTTCTCAGTTTCCCCAAAGACAGTGTTAATGGACTGCTCCACGAAACATAAGTGTAACTCTGTGAGATGAATTCACACATCACCAAGAAGTTTCTAAGAAAGCTTCTTTCTAGTTTTCATCTGTGGAAATTTCCTTTGTCACTGTAATGTTCATTGCGCTATGAAGTATCTAATTGCAGATTTCCAGAAAACTGTGCTAACAAACTGATCACTGAAGAGAAACGTGTAACTCTGTGAGTTGCATTCACACATGGCAATGCAGTTTCTCAGAAAGCTTCTCCTTAGTTATTATGTGAGGATAATTCCTTTATCACCATGTGCCTCAATAGGCTCCCAAATATCACTTTGCAGATTCCACCAAAAAAGTGTTAGCAAACTGCTTCTTAAGGCAGAGGTTGTAACTCTGTGAGATGAACTCACAGATCAGAAAGAAGTTTCTCAGAAAACTTCTTTCACGTTTTGAACGGATGAAATGTCCTTTATCAGCGTAGGCCTCAATGTGATCCAAAGAAGCCCTTCTCAGTTTCCCCAAAGACAGTGTTAATGGACTACTCCACGAAACATAAGTGTAACTCTGTGAGATGAATTCACACATCACCAAGAAGTTTCTAAGAAAGCTTCTTTCTAGTTTTCATCTGTGGAAATTTACTTTGTCACTGTAATGTTCATTGCGCTGTGAAGTATCTAATTGCAGATTTCCAGAAAACTGTGCTAACAAACTGATCACTGAAGAGAAACGTATAACTCTGTGAGTTGCATTCACACATGGCAATGCAGTTTCTCAGAAAGCTTCTCTTTAGTTATTATGTGAGGATAATTCCTTTATCACCATGGGCCCCAATAGGCTCCCAAATATCATTTTGCAGATTACTCGAACAGAGTGTTAGCCATCTGCTTCTTTGGGCAGAGGTTGTAACTCTGTGAGATGAACTCACAGATCAGAAAGAAGTTTCTCAGAAAGCTTCTTTCTCATTTTTATTGGAAGATGTTTCCATTGGCCCCATTGTTTTCAAAGGGATCGGGAATATCTGTTCTCAGATTCCATACAAATAGGGCTAGGCCACGGCCCCACGAAATACAGCTGCAACTTAGTGAGTTGAATTCACACATCACAAAGCGGTTTCTCAGAAAGCTTCCCACTTTAGTAAGACGAGGTTATTTGTGGTCTTGGAGCGCCACCGTGTGTCCTATTGCAGATTCTGCGAAAACTCTGCTAGCAAGTTTCTCAGTGGAAACAATGATGGACATCTGTGGGCTGAATTCACCCACAACAAAGAAGTTTCTGAGAAGGCTTCTCTGCAGGTTTCTCTGAGGATAGTTCCTTATTCAGCATGCGATTCAACGATATCCAAGACATCACATCTGAGATTCCTCAAAATGAGTGCTAGGAAACTCCCCCGAGAAAGGGTGATAGAACACTGTGAAATGAATTCACATATCACAAAGCAGTTTCGCAGAAAGCTTGGTTCCGCTTTCTCTTGGAGTATATTAGTTTTCTCCTTCTATTCTTCAAAGCTATCTGAAATATCACTTCTCGGAATCCACGGAAACAGTCCTAAGAAACGGCCCCAAAAAACACTGGCGTAACTCTGTGAGTTGCATTCACACATGGCAATGCAGTTACTCACAAAGCTTCTCTTTAGTTATTATGTGAGGATAATTCCTTTATCACCATTGGCCTCAATAGGCTCCCAAATATCACTTTGCAGATTCCACCAAAAAAGTGTTAGCAAACTGCTTCTTAAGGCAGAGGTTGTAACTCTGTGAGATGAACTCACAGATCAGAAAGAAGTTTCTCAGAAAGCTTCTTTCACGTTTTAAACGGATGAAATATCCTTTATCAGCGTAGGCCTCAATGTGATCCAAAGAAGCCCTTCTCAGTTTCCCCAAAGACAGTGTTAATGGACTGCTCCACGAAACATAAGTGTAACTCTGTGAGATGAATTCACACATCACCAAGAAGTTTCTAAGAAAGCTTCTTTCTAGTTTTCATCTGTGGAAATTTACTTTGTCACTGTAATGTTCATTGCGCTGTGAAGTATCTAATTGCAGATTTCCAGAAAACTGTGCTAACAAACTGATCACTGAAGAGTAACGTATAACTCTGTGAGTTGCATTCACACATGGCAATGCAGTTTCTCAGAAAGCTTCTCTTTAGTTATTATGTGAGGATAATTCCTTTATCAGCATGGGCCCCAATAGGCTCCGAAATATCATTTTGCAGATTACACGAACAGAGTGTTAGCCATCTGCTTCTTTGGGCAGAGGTGGTAACTCTGTGAGATGAACTCACAGATCAGAAAGAAGTTTCTCAGAAAGCTTCTTTCTCATTTTTATTGGAAGATGTTTCCATTGGCCCCATTGTTTTCAAAGGGATCGGGAATATCTGTTCTCAGATTCCACACAAATAGGGCTAGGCCACGGCCCCACGAAATACAGCTGCAACTTAGTGAGTTGAATTCACACATCACAAAGCGGTTTCTCAGAAAGCTTCCCACTTTAGTAAGACGAGGTTATTTGTGGTCTTGGAGCGCCACCGTGTGTCCTATTGCAGATTCTGCGAAAACTCTGCTAGCAAGTTTCTCAGTGGAAACAATGATGGACATCTGTGGGCTGAATTCACCCACAACAAAGAAGTTTCTGAGAAGGCTTCTCTGCAGGTTTCTCTGAGGATAGTTCCTTATTCAGCATGCGATTCAACGATATCCAAGACATCACATCTGAGATTCCTCAAAATGAGTGCTAGGAAACTCCCCCGAGAAAGGGTGATAGAACACTGTGAAATGAATTCACATATCACAAAGCAGTTTCGCAGAAAGCTTGGTTCCGCTTTCTCTTGGAGTATATTAGTTTTCTCCTTCTATTCTTCAAAGCTATCTGAAATATCACTTCTCGGAATCCACGGAAACAGTCCTAAGAAACGGCCCCAAAAAACACTGGCGTAACTCTGTGAGTTGCATTCACACATGGCAATGCAGTTTCTCACAAAGCTTCTCTTTAGTTATTATGTGAGGATAATTCCTTTATCACCATGGGCCCCAATAGGCTCCCAAATATCACTTTGCAGATTCCACGAAAAGAGTGTTAGCAAACTGCTTCTTGAGGCAGAGGTTGTAACTCTGTGAGATGAACTCACAGATCAGAAAGAAGTTTCTCAGAAAGCTTCTTTCACGTTTTGAACGGATGAAATTTCCTTTATCAGCGTAGGCCTCAATGTGATCCAAAGAAGCCCTCTTCAGATTCCCCAAAGACAGTGTTAATGGACTGCTCCACGAAACATAAGTGTAACTCTGTGAGATGAATTCACACATCACCAAGATGTTTCTAAGAAAGCTTCTTCTAGATTTCATCTGTGGATATTTCCTTTGTCACTGTAATGTTCATTGCGCTAGGAAGTATCTAATTGCAGGTTTCCAGAAAACTGTGCTAACAAACTGATCACTGAAGAGAAACGTGTAACTCTGTGAGTTGCATTCACACATGGCAATGCAGTTTCTCAGAAAGCTTCTCTTTAGTTATTATGTGAGGATATTTGCTTTATCACCATGGGCCCCAATAGGCTCCCAATTATCACTTTGCAGATTCCACGAAATGCGTGTTAGCAAACTGCTTCTTGAGGCAGAGGTTGTAACTCTGTGAGATGAACTCGCAGATCAGAAAGAAGTTTCTCAGAAAGCTTCTTTCACCTTTTGAACGCATGAAATTTCCTTTATCAGCGTAGGCCTCAATGTGATCCAAAGAAGCCCTTCTCAGATTCCCCAAAGGCAGTGTTAATGGACTGCTCCACGAAACATAAGTGTAACTCTGTGAGATGAATTCACACATCAACAAGAAGTTTCTAAGAAAGCTTCTTTCTAGTTTTCATCTGTGGATATTTCCTTTGTCACTGTAATGTTCATTGCGCTGTGAAGTATCTAATTGCAGATTTCCAGAAAACTGTGCTAACAAACTGATCACTGAAGAGAAACGTGTAACTCTGTGAGTTGCATTCACACATGGCAATGCAGTTTCTCAGAAAGCTTCTCTTTAGTTATTATGTGAGGATAATTCCTTTATCACCATGGGCCTCAATAGGCTCCCAAATATCACTTTGCAGATTCCACCAAAAAAGTGTTAGCAAACTGCTTCTTAAGGCAGAGGTTATAACTCTGTGAGATGAACTCACAGATCAGAAAGAAGTTTCTCAGAAAGCTTCTTTCACGTTTTGAACGGATGAAATTTCCTTTATCAGCGTAGGCCTCAATGTGATCCAAAGAAGCCCTTCTCAGTTTCCCCAAAGGCAGTGTTAATGGACTGCTCCACGAAACATAAGTGTAACTCTGTGAGATGAATTCACACATCACCAAGAAGTTTCTAAGAAAGCTTCTTTCTAGTTTTCATCTGTGCAAATTTCCTTTGTCACTGTAATGTTCATTGCGCTATGAAGTATCTAATTGCAGATTTCCAGAAAACTGTGCTAACAAACTGATCACTGAAGAGAAACGTGTAACTCTGTGAGTTGCATTCACACATGGCAATGCAGTTTCTCAGAAAGCTTCTCCTTAGTTATTATGTGAGGATAATTCCTTTATCACCATTGGCCTCAATATTCTCCCAAATATCACTTTGCAGATTCCACCAAAAAAGTGTTAGCAAACTGCTTCTTAAGGCAGAGGTTGTAACTCTGTGAGATGAACGCACAGAGCAGAAAGAAGTTTCTCAGAAGCTTCTTTCACGTTTTGAACGGATGAAATTTCCTTTATCAGCGTAGGCCTCAATGTGATCCAAAGAAGCCCTTCTCAGATTCCCCAAAGACAGTGTTAATGGACTGCTCCACGAAGCATAAGTGTAACTCTGTGAGATGAATTCACACATCACCAAGAAGTTTCTAAGAAAGCTTCTTTCTAGTTTTCATCTGTGGAAATTTCCTTTGTCACTGTAATGTTCATTGCGCTGTGAAGTATCTAATTGCAGATTTCCAGAAAACTGTGCTAACAAACTGATCACTGAAGAGAAACGTATAACTCTGTGAGTTGCATTCACACATGGCAATGCAGTTTCTCAGAAAGCTTCTCTTTAGTTATTATGTGAGGATAATTCCTTTATCACCATGGGCCCCAATAGGCTCCCAAATATCATTTTGCAGATTACACGAACAGAGTGTTAGCCATCTGCTTCTTTGGGCAGAGGTGGAAACTCTGTGAGATGAACTCACAGATCAGAAAGAAGTTTCTCAGAAAGCTTCTTTCTCATTTTTATTGGAAGATGTTTCCATTGGCCCCATTGTTTTCAAAGGGATCGGGAATATCTGTTCTCAGATTCCACACAAATAGGGCTAGGCCACTTCCCCACGAAATACAGCTGCAACTTAGTGAGTTGAATTCACACATCACAAAGCGGTTTCTCAGAAAGCTTCCCACTTTAGTAAGACGAGGTTATTTGTGGTCTTGGAGCGCCACCGTGTGTCCTATTGCAGATTCTGCGAAAACTCTGCTAGCAAGTTTCTCAGTGGAAACAATGATGGACATCTGTGGGCTGAATTCACCCACAACAAAGAAGTTTCTGAGAAGGCTTCTCTGCAGGTTTCTCTGAGGATAGTTCCTTATTCAGCATGCGATTCAACGATATCCAAGACATCACATCTGAGATTTCTCAAAATGAGTGCTAGGAAACTCCCCCGAGAAAGGGTGATAGAACACTGTGAAATGAATTCACATATCACAAAGCAGTTTCGCAGAAAGCTTGGTTCCGCTTTCTCTTGGAGTATATTAGTTTTCTCCTTCTATTCTTCAAAGCTATCTGAAATATCACTTCTCGGAATCCACGGAAATAGTCCTAAGAAACGGCCCCAAAAAACACTGGCGTAACTCTGTGAGTTGCATTCACACATGGTAATGCAGTTTCTCACAAAGCTTCTCTTTAGTTATTATGTGAGGATAATTCCTTTATCACCATGGGCCCCAATAGGCTCCCAAATATCACTTTGCAGATTCCACGAAAAGAGTGTTAGCAAACTGCTTCTTGAGGCAGAGGTTGTAACTCTGTGAGATGAACTCACAGATCAGAAAGAAGTTTCTCAGAAAGCTTCTTTCACGTTTTGAACGGATGAAATTTCCTTTATCAGCGTAGGCCTCAATGTGATCCAAAGAAGCCCTTCTCAGTTTCCCCAAAGACAGTGTTAATGGACTGCTCCACGAAACATAAGTGTAACTCTGTGAGATGAATTCACACATCACCAAGAAGTTTCTAAGAAAGCTTCTTTCTAGATTTCATCTGTGGGAATTTCCTTTGTCACTGTAATGTTCATTGCGCTATGAAGTATCTAATTGCAGATTTCCAGAAAACTGTGCTAACAAACTGATCACTGAAGAGAAACGTGTAACTCTGTGAGTTGCATTCACACATGGCAATGCAGTTTCTCAGAAAGCTTCTCTTTAGTTATTATGTGAGGATAATTCCTTTATCACCATGGGCCTCAATAGGCTCCCAAATATCACTTTGCAGATTCCACCAAAAAAGTGTTAGCAAACTGCTTCTTAAGGCAGAGGTTGTAACTCTGTGAGATGAACTCACAGATCAGAAAGAAGTTTCTCAGAAAGCTTCTTTCACGTTTTGAACGGATGAAATTTCCTTTATCAGCGAAGGCCTCAATGTGATCCAAAGAAGCCCTTCTGAGATTCCCCAAAGACAGTGTTAATGGACTGCTCCACGAAACATAAGTGTAACTCTGTGAGATGAATTCACACATCACCAAGAAGTTTCTAAGAAAGCTTCTTTCTAGTTTTCATCTGTGGACATTTCCTTTGTCACTGTAATGTTCATTGCGCTGTGAAGTATCTAATTGCAGATTTCCAGAAAACTGTGCTAACAAACTGATCACTGAAGAGAAACGTGTAACTCTGTGAGTTGCATTCACACATGGCAATGCAGTTTCTCAGAAAGCTTCTCTTTAGTTATTATGTGAGGATAATTCCTTTATCACCATGGGCCTCAATAGGCTCCCAAATATCACTTTGCAGATTCCACCAAAAAAGTGTTAGCAAACTGCTTCTTAAGGCAGAGGTTGTAACTCTGTGAGATGAACTCACAGATCAGAAAGAAGTTTCTCAGAAAGCTTCTTTCACGTTTTGAACGGATGAAATTTCCTTTCTCAGCGTAGGCCTCAATGTGATCCAAAGAAGCCCTTCTGAGATTCCCCAAAGACAGTGTTAATGGACTGCTCCACGAAACATAAGTGTAACTCTGTGAGATGAATTCACACATCACCAAGAAGTTTCTAAGAAAGCTTCTTTCTAGTTTTCATCTGTGGAAATTTCCTTTGTCACTGTAATGTTCATTGCGCTGTGAAGTATCTAATTGCAGATTTCCAGAAAACTGTGCTAACAAACTGATCACTGAAGAGAAACGTGTAACTCTGTGAGTTGCATTCACACATGGCAATGCAGTTTCTCAGAAAGCTTCTCTTTAGTTATTATGTGAGGATAATTCCTTTATCACCATGGGCCTCAATAGGCTCCCAAATATCACTTTGCAGATTCCACCAAAAAAGTGTTAGCAAACTGCTTCTTAAGGCAGAGGTTGTAACTCTGTGAGATGAACTCACAGATCAGAAAGAAGTTTCTCAGAAAGCTTCTTTCACGTTTTGAACGGATGAAATTTCCTTTATCACCGTAGGCCTCAATGTGATCCAAGGAAGCCCTTCTCAGATTCCCCAAAGACAGTGTTAATGGACTGCTCCACGAAACATAAGTGTAACTCTGTGAGATGAATTCACACATCACCAAGAAGTTTCTAAGAAAGCTTCTTTCTAGTTTTCATCTGTGGATATTTCCTTTGTCACTGTAGTGTTCATTGCGCTATGAAGTATCTAATTGCAGATTTCCAGAAAACTGTGCTAACAAACTGATCACTGAAGAGAAACATGTAACTCTGTGAGTTGCATTCACACATGGCAATGCAGTTTCTCAGAAAGCTTCTCTTTAGTTATTATGTGAGGACGTTTGCTTTACCACCATGGGCTCCAATAGACTCCCAAATATCACTTTGCAGATTCCACGAAAAGAGTGTTAGCAAACTGCTTCTTAAGGCAGAGGTTGTAACTCTGTGAGATGAACTCACGGATCAGAAAGAAGTTTCTCAGAAAGCTTCTTTCACGATTTGAATGGATGAAATTTCCTTTATCAGCATAGGCCTCAATGTGATCCAAAGAAGCCCTTCTCAGATTCCCCAAAGACAGTGTTAATGGTCTGCTCCACGAAACATAAGTGTAACGCTGTGAGATGAATTCACACATCACCAAGAAGTTTCTAAGAAAGCTTCTTTCTAGTTTTCATCTGTGGATATTTCGTTTGTCTCTGTAATGTTCATGGCGCTATGAAGTATCTAATTGCAGATTTCCAGAAAACTCTGCTAAGAAACAAAGGATAATTCCTTTATCACCATGGGCCCCCATAGGCTCCCAAATATCACTTTGCAGATTCCACGAAAAGAGTGTTAGCAAACTGCTTCTTGAGGCAGAGTTTGTAACTCTGTGAGATGAACTCACAGATCAGAAAGAAGTTTCTCAGAAAGATAGTTTCACATTTTGAAAGGATGAAATCTCCTTTATCAACGTAGGCCTCAATGTGATCCAAAGAAGTCCGTGTCAGTTTCCCCAAAGACAGTGTTAATGGACTGCTCCACGAAACATAAGTGTAACTCCGTGAGGTGAATTCACACATCACCAAGAAGTTTCTAAGAAAGCTTCTTTCTAGTTTTCATCTGGGGATAATTCCTTTGTCACTGTAATGTTCATTGCGCTATGGAGTATCTAATTGCAGATTTCCAGAAAACTGTGCTAACAAACTGATCACTGAAGAGAAACGTGTAACTCTGTGAGTTGCATTCACACATGGCAATGCAGTTTCTCAGAAAGCTTCTCTTTAGTTATTATGTGTGGAAATTTGCTTTATCACCATGGGCTCCAATAGACTCCCAAATATCACTTTGCAGATTCCACGTAAAGAGTGTTAGCAAACTGCTTCTTGAGGCAGAGGTTGTAACTCTGTGAGATGAACTCACAGATCAGAAAGAAGTTTCTCAGAAAGCTTCTTTCACGTTTTGAACGGATGAAATTTCCCTCATCAGCGTAGGCCTCAATGTGATCCAAAGAAGCCCTTCTTAGATTCCCCAAAGACAGTGTTAATGGACTGCTCCACGAAACATAAGTGTAACTCGGTGAGATGAATTCACACATCACCAAGAAGTTTCTAAGAAAGCTTTTTTCAAGTTTTCATCTGTGGAAATTTCCTTTGTCACTGTAACGTTCATTGCGCTACGAAGTGTCTAATTGCAGATGTCCAGAAAACTGTGCTAACAAACTGATCACCGAAGAGAAACGTGTAACTCTGTGAGTTGCATTCACACATGGCAATGCAGTTTCTCAGAAAGCTTCTCTTTAGTTATTATGTGAGGATATTTCCTTTATCACCATGGGCCCCAATAGGCTCCAAATATCACTTTGCAGATTCCACGAAAAGCGTGTTAGCAAACTGCTTCTTAAGGCAGAGGTTGTAACTCTGTGAGATGAACTCACAGATCAGAAAGAAGTTTCTCAGAAAGCTTCTTTCACGTTTTGAACGGATGAAATTTCCTTTATCAGCGTAGGCCTCAATGTGATCCAAAGAAGACCTTCTCAGATTCCCCAAAGACAGTGTTAATGGACTGCTCCACGATACATAAGTGTAACTCTGTGAGATGAATTCACACATCACCAAGAAGTTTCTAAGAAAGCTTCTTTCTAGTTTTCATCTGTGGATATTTCCTTTGTCACTGTAATGTTCATTGCGCTATGAAGTATCTAGTTGCAGATTTCCAGAAAACTGTGCTAACAAACTGATCACGGAAGAGAAACGTGTAACTCTGTGAGTTGCATTCACACATGGCAATGCAGTTTCTCAGAAAGCTTCTCTTTAGATATTATGTGAGGATTATTCCTTTTTCACCATAGCCCTCAATGTGCTCCCAAATATACCTTTGCAGAATCCACGACAACAGTGTTAGCAAACTGTTCCAAGAAGGGAAGGGTGGAACTCGGTGTGATGAAGGAACACATCAGAAAGCAATCTCTCAGAAAGTTTCTCTGTACGTATTAGGTGACTATATTTCCTTTTTCACCATGGACCCCTATGGGCTCCGAAATATCACTTTGCAGATTCCACGAAAAGAGTGTTAGCAAACTGCTTCCTGAAGTGTATGTTATAAGCCTGTGAGATGAACGCACAGAGCAGAAAGAAGTTTCTCAGAAGCTTCTTTCACGTTTTGAACGGATGAAATTTCCTTTATCAGCGTAGGCCTCAATGTGATCCAAAGAAGCCCTTCTCAGGGTTCTCAAAGACAGTGTTATTGGACTGCTATACGAAACATAAGTGTAACTCTGTGAGATGAATTCACACATCACCAAGAAGTTTCTAAGAAAGCTTCTTTCTAGTTTTCATCTGTGGATATTTCCTTTGACACCGTAAGGTTCATTGCGCTATGAAGTGTCTAATTGCAGATTTCCAGAAAACTGTGCTAACAAACTGATCAATGAAGAGAAACGTGTAACTCTGTGAGTTGCATTCACATATGGCAATGCAGTTTCTCAAAAAGGTTCTCTTTAGTTATTATGTGAGGATATTTGCTTTTTCACCATAGCCCTCCATGTGCTCCGAAATATACCTTTGCAGAATCCACGACAACAGTGTTAGCAAACGGTTGTAAGAAGGGAAGGGTGGAACTCCGTGATGAAGTAAAACATCAGAAAGCAATCTCTGAGAAAGTTTCTCCATGGTTATTATGTGAGGATATTTCCGTTTTCACCATGGGCCCCTATGGGCTTCGAAATATCACTTTCCAGATTCCACGAAAAGAGTGTTAGCAAACTGCTTCCTGAAGGCTAAGTTATAAGTCTGTGAGATGAACGCACAGAGCAGAAAGAAGTTTCTCAGAAAGCTTCTTTCACGTTTTGAACGGATGAAATTTCCTTTATCAGCGTAGGCCTCAATGTGATCCAAAGACGCCCTTCCCAGGTTCCTCAAAGACAGTGTTAATGGACTGCTATACGAAACATAAGTGTAACTCTGTGAAATGAATTCACACATCACCAAGAAGTTTCTAAGAAAGATTCTTTGTAGTTTTTTTCTGTGGATATTTCCTTTGTCACCGTAAGGTTCATTGCGCTATGAAGTATCTAATTGCAGATTTTCAGAAAACTGTGCTAACAAACTGATCACTGAAGAGAAACGTGTAACTCTGTGAGTTGCATTCACACATGGCAATGCAGTTTCTTCGAAGGCTTCTCTTTAGTTATTATGTGAGTGTATTTCCGTATTCACCATAGCCCTCAATGTGCTCCCAAATATACCTTTGCAGAATCCACGAAAATAGTGTTAGCAAACTGTTCCAAGAAGGGAAGGGTGGAACTCTGTGTGATGAAGTAACACATCAGAAAGCAATTTCTCAGAAAGTTTCCGCGTTGTTATTATGTGAGGATGTATCGTTTTTCACCATGGGCCCCTATGGGCTCCCAAATATCACTTTGCAGATTCCACGAAAAGAGTGTTAGCAATCTGCTTCCTGAAGTCTAAGTTATAAGTCTGTGAGATGAACTCACAGATCAGAAAAGTTTCTCAGAAAGCTTCTTTCACGTTTTGAACGGATGAAATTTACTTTATCAGCATAGGCCTCAATGGGATCCAAAGAGGCCCTTCTCAGATTCCTCAAAGAGAGTGTTAATGGACTGCTCCACGAAACATAAGTGTAACTCTGTGAGATGAATTCACACATCACCAAAAAGTTTCTAAGAAAGCTTCTTTCTGGTTTTCTTCTGTGGATATTTCCTTTGTCACCGTGAGGTCCATAGCGCTATGAAGTATCTAATTGCAGATTTCCAGAAAACTGTGCTAACAAACTGATCACTGAAGAGAAACGTGTAACTCTGTGAGTTGTATTCACACATGGCAATGCAGTTTCTCCGAAAGCTTCTCTTCAGTTATTATGTGAGGACATTTCCTTTTTCACCATAGCCCTCCATGTGCTCCAAAATATACCTTTGCAGAATCCCCGACAACAGTGGTAGCAAACGGTTCCAAAAAGGGAAGGGTGAAACTCTGTGTGATGAAGTAACACATCAGAAAGCAATCTCTGAGAAAGTTTCTCCATCATTATTATGTGAAGATATTTACTTTTTCACCATGGGCCCCTATGGGCTCCCAAATATCACTTTGCAGATTCCACGAAAAGAGTGTTAGCAAACTGCTTCCTGAAGTCTAAGTTATAAGTCTGTGAGATGAACTCACAGATCAGAAAGAAGTTTCTCAGAAAGCTTCTTTCCCGTTTTGAACGGATGAAATTTTCTTTATCAGCGTAGGCCTCAATGCAATCCAAGGAAGCCCTTCTCAGGTTCCTCAAAGACAGTGTTAATGGACTGCTCGACGAGACAAAAGGGTAACTCTGTGAGATGAATTCACATCACCAAAAGGTTCTAAGAAAGCTTCTTTCTAGTTTTCATCTGTGGATATATCTTTTGTTACTGTAATATTCATTGCGCTATGAAGGATCTAATTGCAGATTTCCAGAAAACTGTGCTAACACAATGATCAGTTAAGAGAAACGTGTCACTCTGTGAGTTGCATTCACACATGGCAATGCAGTTTCTCAGAAAGCTTCTCTTTAGTTATTATGTGAGGATATTTCCTTTTTCACCGTAGCCCTCAATGTGCTCCCAAATATACCTTTGCAGAATCCACGACAAAAGTGTTAGCAAACTGTTCAAAGAAGGGAAGGGTGGAATTCTGTGTGATGAAGTAACACATCAGAAAGCAATCTTTCACAAAGTTTCTCCATAATTATTATGTGAGGATATTTCCTTTTTCACCATGGGCCCCTATGGGCTCTCAAATATCACTTTGCAGATTCCACGAAAAGAGTGTTAGCCAACTGCTTCCTGAATTCTAAGTTATAAGGCTGTGAGATGAACTCACAGATCAGAAAGAAGTTTCTCAGAAGGCTTCTTTCACGTTTTGAACGGATGAAATTTCGTTTATCAGCGTAGGCCTCAAGGTGATCCAAAGAATCCCTTCTCAGGTTCCTCAAAGACAGTGTTAATGGACTGCTCCACGAAACATAAGTGTTACTCTGTGAGATGAATTCACAGATCACCAAGAAGTTTCTAAGAAAGATTCTTTCTGGTTTTCATCTGTGGATATTTCCTTTGTCACCGTAAGGTTCATTGCGTTATGAAGTATCTATTTGCAGATTTCCAGAAAACTGTACTAACAAACAGATCACTGAAGAGAAACGTGTAACTCTGTGAGTTGCATTCACACATGACAATGCAGTTTCTCAGAAAGCTTCTCTTTAGTTATTATGTGAGGATATGTCGTTTTTCACCATAGCCCTCAATGTGCTCCCAAATATATCTTTGCAGAATCCACGACAACAATGTTAGCAAACGGTTCCAAGAAGGGAAGGGTGGAACTCTGTGTGATGAAGTAACTCATCAGAAAGCAATATCTCCGGAGATTTCTCTGTAGTTACTATGTGAAGATATTTCCTTTTTCACTATGGGCCCCTATGGGCTCCCAAATATCACTTTGCAGATTCCACGAAAAGAGTGTTAGCAAACTGCTTCCTGAAGTCTAAGTTATACGTCTGTGAAATGAACTCACAGATCAGAAAGAAGTTTCTCAGAAAGCTTCTTTCTCGCGTTGAACCGACGAAATTTCCTTTATCATCCTAGGCCTCAAAGCGATCCAAGGAAGAACTTCTCAGTTTCCTCACAGACAGTGTTAATGGACTGCTCCACGAAACATAAGTGTAAGTCTGTGAGATGAATTCACACATCACCAAGAAGTTTCTAAGAAAACTTCTTTCTAGTTTTCATCTGTGGATATTTCCTTTATCACATTAAGGTTCATTGCGCTATGAAGTATCTAATTGCAGATTTCCAGAAAACTGTGCTAACAAACTGATCACTAAAGAGAAACCTGTAACTCTGTGAGTTGCATTCACACATGGCAATACAGTTTCTCAGAAAGCTTCTCTTTAGTTATGATGTGAGGATCTTTCCTTTTTCACCATAGCCCTCAATGGGCTCCCAAATATACCTTTGCAGAATCCACGACAACAGTGTTAACAAACGGTTCCAAGAAGGGAAGGGTGGAACTCTGTGTGATGAAGTAACACATCAGAAAGCAATCTCTCAGAAAGTTTCTCTGTAGTTATTATCTGAGGATATTTCCTTTTTCACCATGGGCCTCTATGGGCTCCCAAATATCACTTTGTAGATTCCACGAAAACAGTGGTAGCAAACTGCTTCCTGATGTCTAACTTATAAGTCTGTGAGATGAATACACAGATCAGAAAGAAGTTTCTCAGAAAGCTGCTTTCACGTTTTGAACGGATGAAATTTCATTAAACAGCGTAGGCCTCTATGTAATCCAAAGAATCCCTTCTCAGGTCCTTCAAAGACAGTGCTAATGGACTGCTCCACGAAACATAAGTGTAACTCTGTGAGATGAATTCACACATCACCAAGAAGTTTCTAAGAAAGCTTCTTTCTGGTTTTCATCTGTGGATATTTCCTTTGTCACCGCAAGGTTCATTGCGCTATGAAGTATCTAATTGCAGATTTCCAGAAAACTGTGCTAACAAACTGATCACTGAAGAGAAACGTGTAACTCTGTCAGTTGCATTCACACATGGCAATGGAGTTTCTCAGTAGCTTCACTTTAGTTATTATGTGAGGATATTTCTTTTTTCTCCATAGCCCTAAATGTGCTCCCAAATATACCTTTGCAGAATCCACGACAACAGTGGTAGCAAACTGTTCCAAGAAGGGAAGGGTGGAACTCTGTGTGATGAAGTAACACATCAGAAAGCAATCTCTCAGAAAGTTTCTCAGTAGTTATTATGTGAGGATATTTCGCTTTTCACCATGGGCCCCAATGGGCTCCCAAATATCACTTTCCAGATTCCACGAAAAGAGTGATAGCAAACAGTTTCCTGAAGTCTAAGATACAAGTGTGTGAGAAGAACACACAGATCAGCAAGAAGTTTCTCAGAAAGGTTCTTTCACGTTTTGAACGGATGAAATTTTCTTTATCAGCCTAGGCCTCAATGCGATCCAAGGAAGCCATTCTCAGGTTCCTCACAGACAGTGTTAATGGACTGCTCCACGAAATATAAGTGTAACTCTGTGAGATGAATTCACACATCACCAAGAAGTTTCTAACAAAGCTTCTTTCTAGTTTTCATCTGTGGATATTTCCTTTGTCACCGTAAGGTTCATTGCGCTATGAAGTATCTAATTGCAGATTTCCAGAAAACTGTGCTAACAAACTGATCACTTAAGAGAAACGTGTAACTCTGTGAGTTGCATTCACACATCGCAATGCAGTTTCTCAGAAAGCTTCTCTTTAGTTATTATGTGAGGATATTTCCTTTTTCACCATAGCCCTCAATGTGCTCGCAAATATACCTTTGCAGAATCCACGACAAAAGTGTTAGCAAACTGTTCAAAGAAGGGAAGGGTGGAATTCTGTGTGATGAAGTAACACATCAGAAAGCAATCTTTCACAAAGTTTCTCCATAGTTATTATTTGAGGATATTTCCTTTTTCACCATGGGCCCCTATGGGCTCTCAAATATCACATTGCAGATTCCACGAAAAGAGTTTTAGCAAACTGCTTCCTGAAGTCTAAGTTATAAGGCTGTGAGATGAACTCACAGATCAGAAAGAAGTTTCTCAGAAAGCTTCTTTCACGTTTTGAACGGATGAAATTTCGTTTATCAGCATAGGCCTCAAGGTGATCCAAAGAAGCCCTTCTCAGGTTCCCCAAAGACAGTGTTAATGGACTGCTCCATGAAACATAAGTGTAACTCTGTGAGATGAATTCACACATCACCAAAAAGGTTCTACGAAAGCTTCTTTCTAGTTTTCATCTGTGGATATATCCTTTGTCACTGTAATGTTCATTGCTCTATGAAGTATCTAATTGCAGATTTCCAGAAAACTGTGCTAACAAACTGATCACTGAAGAGAAACGTGTAACTCTGTGAGTTGCATTCACACATGGCAAAGCAGTTTCTCAGAAAGCTTCTCTTAAGTTATTATCTGAGGATATGTCGTTTTTCACCATATCCCTCAATGTGCTCCCAAATATACCTTTGCAGAATCCACGACAACAGTGTTAGCAAACGGTTCCAAGAAGGGAAGTGTGGAACTCCGTGTGATGAAGTAACACATCAGAAAGCAATCTCTCAGAAAGTTTCTCTGTACTTATTATGTGAAGATATTTCCTTGATCACCATGGTCCCCTATGGGCTCCCATATATCACTTTGCAGATTCCACGAAAAGAGTGTTACCAAACTGCTTCCTGAAGTCTAAGTTATAAGTCTGTGAGATGAACACACAGATCAGAAAGAAGTTTCTCAGAAACCTTCTTTCCCGTTTTGAACGGATGAAATTTCCTTTATCAGCGTAGGCCTCAATGCGATCCAAGGAAGCCCTTCTCAGGTTCCTCAAAGACAGTGTTAATGGACTGCTCGACGACACAAAAGTGTAACTCTGTGAGATGAATTCACACATCACCAAGAAGTTTCTAAGAAACCTTCTTTCTAGTTTTCATCTGTGGATATTTCCTTTGTCACCGTAAGGTTCATTGCGCTACGAAGTATCTAATTGCAGATTTCCAGACAACTGTGCTAACAAACTGATCACCGAAGAGAAACGTGTAACTCTGTGAGTTGCATTCACACATGGCAATGCAGTTTCTCGGAAAGCTTCTCTTTAGTTATTATGTGAGGATATTTCCTTTTTCACCATAGCCCTCAATGTGCTCCCAAATATACCTTTGCAGAATCCACGACAACAGTGTTAGCAAGCGGTTCCAAGAAGGGAAGGGTGGAACTCTGTGTGATGAAGTAACTCATCAGAAAGCAATATCTCCGGAGATATCTCTGTAGTTACTATGTGAAGATATTTCCTTTTTCACCATGGGCCCCTATGGGCTCCCAAATATCACTTTGCAGATTCCACGAAAAGAGTGTTAACAAACTGCTTCCTATGTCTAAGTTATAAGTCTGTGAGATAAACACACAGATCAGAAAGAAGTTTCTCAGAAAGCTTCTTTCACGTTTTGAACGGATGAAATTTCCTTTATCAGCGTAGGCCTCAAAGTGATCCAAGGAAGCCCTTCTCAGGTTCCTCATAGACAGTGTTAATGGACTGCTGCACGAAACATAAGTGTAACTCTGTGAGATGAATTCACACATCACCAAAAAGGTTCTAAGAAAGCTTCTTTCTAGTTTTCATCTGTGGATATATCCTTTCTCACTGTAATGTTCATTGCGCTATGAAGTATCTTATTGCAGATTTCCAGAAAGCTGTGCTAACAAACTGATCACTGAAGAGAAACTTGTAACTCTGTGAGTTGCATTCACACATGGCAATGCAGTTTTCAGAAAGCTTCTCTTTAGTTATTATGTGAGGATATTTCCTTTTTCACCATAGTCCCCAATGTGCTCCCAGATATACCCTTGCAGAATCCACGACAACAGTGATAGCAAACGGTTCCAACAAGGGAAGGGTGGAACTCTGTGTGATGAAGTAACACATCAGAAAGCAATCTCCCAGAACGTTTCTCTGTAGTTTTTATGTGAGGATATTTCCTTTTTCACCATGGGCCCCTTTGGGCTCCCGAATATCAATTTGCAGATTCCACGAAAAGAGTGTTAGCAAACTGCTTCCTGAATTGTATGTTATAAGTGTGTAAGATGAACTCAAAGATCAGAAAGAAGTTTCTCAGAGCTTCTTTCACTTTTTGAACGGATGAAATTTCCTTTATCAGCGTAGTCCTCAATGTGATCCAAGGAAGGCCTTCTCAGCTTCCTCAAAGACAGTGTTAATGGACTGCTCCACGAAACATAATTGTAACTCTGTGAAATGAATTCACACATCACCAAGAAGTTTATAACACACCTTCTTTCTAGTTTTCATCTGTGGATATTTCCTTTGTCACCGTAATGTTCATTGCGCTATGAAGTATCTATTTGCAGATTTCCAGAAAACTGTACTAACAAACTGATCACTGAAGAGAAACGTGTAACTCTGTGAGTTGCATTCACACATGGCAATGCAGTTTCTCAGAAAGCTTCTCTTTAGTTATTATGTGAGGATATGTCGTTTTTCACCATAGCCCTCAATGTGCTCCCAAATATATCTTTGCAGAATCCACGACAACTGTGTTAGCAAACGGTTCCAAGAAGGGAAGGGTGGAACTCTGTGTGATGAAGTAACACATCAGAAAGCAATCTCTCAGAAAGTTTCTCCATAGTTATTATGTGAGGATATTTCCTTTTTCACCATGGGCCCCTATGGGCTCCCAAATATCACTTTCCATATTGCAGGAAAAGAGTGTTAGCAAACTGTTTCCTGAAGTCTAAGGTACAAGTGTGTGAGAAGAACACACAGAAGAGATAGAAGTTTCTCAGAAAGCTTCTTTCTCGTTTTGAACGGATGAAATTTCCTTTATCAGCCTAGGCCTCAATGCGATCCAAGGAAGCCCTTCTCAGGTTCCTCACAGACAATGTTAATGGACTGCTCCACGTAACATAAGTGTAACTCTGTGAGATGAATTCACACATCACCAACAAGGTTCTAAGAAAGCTTCTTTCTAGTTTTCATCTGTGGATATATCCTTTGTCACTGTAATGTTCATTGCTCTATGAAGTATCTAATTGCAGATTTCCAGAAAACTGTGCTAACAAACTGATCACTGAAGAGAAACGTGTAACTCTGTGAGTTGCATTCACACAAGGCAATGCAGTTTCTCAGAAAGCTTCTCTTTAGTTATTATCTGAGGATATTTCCTTTTCAACGATAGCCCTCAATTTTCTCCCAAATATACCTTTGCAGAATCCACGACAACAGTGTTAGCAAACTGCTCTAAGAAGGGAAGGGTGGAACTCTGTGTGATGAAGTAACATATCAGAAAGCAATCTCTCACAAAGTTTCTCTGTAGTTATTATGTGAGGATATTTCCTTGCTCACCATGGGCCCCTATGGGCTCCCAAATATCACTTTGCAGATTCCACGAAAAGAGTGTTAGCAAACTGTTTCCTGAAATCTAAGTTATAAGTCTGTGAGATGAACTCACAGATCAGAAAGAAGTTTCTCACAAAGCTTCTCTCCCGTTTTGAACGGATGAAATTTCCTTTATCAGCGTAGGCCTCAATGCGATCCAAGGAAGCCCTTCTCAGGTTCCTCAAAGACAGTGTTAATGGACTGCTCGACGACACAAAAGTGTAACTTTGTGAGATGAATTCACATCACCAAAAGTTTCTAAGAAAGCTTCTTTCTAGTTTTCATCTATTAATATATCTTTTGTCACTGTAATATTCATTGCGCTATGAAGTATCTAATTGCAGATTTCCAGACAACTGTGCTAACAAACTG
The DNA here is from genome assembly GCF_007565055.1 of Rhinopithecus roxellana. Classification (NCBI taxonomy): domain Eukaryota; kingdom Metazoa; phylum Chordata; class Mammalia; order Primates; family Cercopithecidae; genus Rhinopithecus; species Rhinopithecus roxellana. The sequence goes on along the minus strand of NC_044569.1, from coordinate 52,400,265 downwards.
ATCACTGAAGAGAAACGTGTAACTCTGTGAGTTGCATTCACACATGGCAATGCAGTTTCTCAGAAAGCTTCTCTTTAGATATTATGTTAGGATATTTCCTTTTTCACCATAGCCCTCAATGTGCTCCCAAATATACCTTTGCAGAATCCACGACAACAGTGTTAGCAAACGGTTCCAAGAAGGGAAGGGTGGATCTCTGTGTGATGAAGTAACACATCAGAAAGCAATCTCTCAGAAAGTTTCTCTGTAGTTATTATGTGAGGATATGTCCTTTTTCACCATGGGCCTCTATGGGCTCCCAAATATCACTTTGTAGATTCCACGAAAAGAGAGGTAGCAAACTGCTTCCTGAAGTCTAATTTATAAGTCTGTGAGATGAACACACAGATCAGAAAGAAGTTTCTCAGAAAGCTTCTTTCACGTTTTGAACGGATGAAATTTCATTTAACAGCGTAGGCCTCAATGTGATCCAAAGAATCCTTTCTCAGGTTCCTCAAAGACAGTGTTAATGGACTGCTCCACGAAACATAAGTGTAACTCTGTGAGATGAATTCACACATCAGCAAAAAGGTTCTAAGAAAGCTTCTTTCTAGTTTTCATCTGCGGATATATCCTTTGTCACTGTAATTTTCATTACGCTATGAAGTATCTAATTGCAGATTTCCAGAAAACTGTGCTAACAAACTGATCACTGAAGAGAAACGTGTAACTCTCTGAGTTGCATTCACACATGGCAATGCATTTTCTCAGAAAGCTTCTCTTTAGTTATTATGTGAGGATATTTCCTTTTTCACCATAGCCCTCAATGTGCTCCCAAATATACCTTTGGAGAATCCACGACAACAGTGTTAGCAAACTATTCCAAGAAGGGAAGGGTGGAACTCTGTGTGATGAAGTAACACATCAGAAAGCAATCTCTCAGATAGGTTCTCCGTAGTTATTATGTGAGGATATTTCCTTTTTCACTTTGGGACCCTATGGGCTCCCAAATATCACTTTGCAGATTCCATGAAAAGAGTGTTGGCAAACTGCTTCCTGAAGTCTAAGTTATAAGTCTGTGAGATGAACTCTCAGATCAGAAAGAAGTTTCTCAGAAAGCTTCTTTCACGTTTTGAACGGATGAAATTTCCTTTATCAGCGTAGGCCTCAATGCGATCCAAGGAAGCCCTTCTCAGGTTTCTCAAAGACAGTGTTAATGGACTGCTCCACGAAACATAAGTGTAACTCTGTGAGATGAATTCACACATCTCCAAGAAGTTTCTAAGAAAGCTTCTTTCTAGTTTTCATCTGTGGATATTTCCTTTGCCACAGTAAGGTTCATTGCGCTAAAAGTATCTAATTGCAGATTTCCAGAAAACTGTGCTAACAAACTGATCACTGAAGAGAAACGTGTAACTCTGTGAGTTGCATTCACACATGGCAATGCAGTTTCTCAGAAAGCTTCTCTTTAGTTATTTTGTGAGGATATTTCCTTTTTCACCATAGCCCTCAATGTGCTCCCAAATATACCTTTGCAGAATCCGTGACAATAGTGTTAGCAAACTGTTCCAAGAAGGGAAGGGTGGAACTCTGTGTGATGAAGTAACCCATCAGAAAGCAATCTCTCAGAAAGTTTCTCCATAGTTACTATGTGAGGATATTTCCTTTTCACCATGGGACCCTATGGGCTCCCAAATATCAATTTGCAGATTCCACGAAAAGAGTGTTAGCAAACTGCTTCCTGAAGTCTAAGTTATAATTCTGTGAGATGAACTCACAGATGAGAAAGAAGTTTCTCCGAAAGATTCTTTCACGTTTTGAACGGATGAAATTTCCTTTATCAGCATAGGCCTCAATGCGATCCAAGGAAGCCCTTCTCAGGTTCCTCAAAGACAGTGTTAATGGACTGCTTCACGAAACATAAGTGTAACTCTGTGAGATGAATTCACACATCACCAAGAAGGTTCTAAGAAAGTTTCTTTCTAGTTTTCATCTGTGGATATTTCCTTTGTCACCGTAAGTTTCATTGCGCTATGAAGTATCTAACTGCAGATTTCCAGAAAACTGTGCTAACAAACTGATCACTGAAGAGAAACGTGTAACTCTGTGAGTTGCATTCACACATGGCAATGCAGTTTCTCAGAAAGCTTCTCTTTAGTTATTATGTGAGGATATTTCCTTTTTCACCATAGCCCTCAATGTGCTCCCATATATACTTTTGTAGAATCCACGACAACAGTGTTAGGAAACGGTTCCAACAAGGGACGGGTGGAACTCTGTGTGATGAAGTAACACATCAGAAAGCAATCTCTCAGAATGTTTCTCCATAGTTATTATGTGAGGATATTTCTTTTTTCACCATGGGACCCTATGGGTTCCCAAATATCAATGTGCAGATTCCACGAAAAGAGTGTTAGCAAACTACTTCCTGAAGTCTAAGTTATAAGTCTGTGAGATGAACTCACAGATCAGAAAGAAGTTTCTCAGAAAGCTTCTTTCACGTTTTGAACGAATGAAATTTCCTTTATCAGCGTAGGCCTCAATGCGATCCAAGGAAGCCCTCTCAGGTTCCTCAAAGACAGTGTTAATGGACTGCTCCACGAAACACAAGAGTAACTCTGTGAGATGAATTCACACATCACCAAGAAGTTTCTAAGAAAGCTTCTTTCTAGTTTTCATCTGTGGATATTTCCTTTGTCACTGTAAGGTTCATTGCGCTATGAAGTATCTAATTGCAGATTTCCAGAAAACTGTGCTAACAAACTGATCACTGAAGAGAAACGTGTAACTCTGTGAGTTGCATTCACACATGGCAATGCAGTTTCTCAGAAAGCTTCTCTTTAGTTATTATGTGAGGATATTTCCTTTTTCACCATAGCCCTCAATGTGCTCCCAAATATACCTTTGAAGAGTCCACGACAACAGTGTTAGCAAACTGTTCCAAGAAGGGAAGTGTGGAACTCTGTGTGATGAAGTAACAATCAGAAAGCAATCTCTCAGAAAGTTTCTCCATCGTTATTATGTGAGGATATTTCCTTTTTCACTGTGGGCCCCTATGGACAACCAAATATCACTTTGCAGATTCCTCGAAAAGAGTGTTAGCAAACTGCTTCCTGAAGTCTAAGTTATAAGTCTCCGACATGAACTCACAGATCAGAAAGAAGTTTTTCAGAAAGCTTCTTTCACGTTTTGAACGGATGAAAGTTCCTTTATCAGCGTAGGCCTCAAAGCGATCCAAGGAAGCGCTTCTCAGGTTCCTCAACGACAGTGTTAATGGACTGCTCCACGAAACATAAGTGTTACTCTGTGAGATGAATTCACACATCACCAAGAAGTTTCTAAGAAAGTTTCTTTCTAGTTTTCATCTGTGGATATTTCCTTTGTCACCGTAAGGTTCATTGCACTATGAAGTATCTAATTGCAGATTTCCAGAGAACTGTGCTAACAAACTGATCACTGAAGAGAAACGTGTAACTCTGTGATTTGCATTCACATGGCAATGCAGTTTCTCAGAAATCTTCTCTAGGTATTATGTGAGTATATTTCCTTTTTCACCATAGCCCTGAATGTGCTGCCAAAAATACCTTTGCAGAATCCACGACAACAGTGTTAGCAAACGGCTCCAAGGAGGGAAGGGTGGAACTCTGTGTGATGAAGTAACACATGAGAAAGCAATCTCTCAGAAAGTTTCTCTGTAGTTATTATGTCAGGATATTTCCTTTTTCACCATGGGCCCATATGGGCTCCCAAATATCACTTTCCAGATTACACGAAATGTGTGTTAGCAAACTGCTTCCTGAAGTCTAAGTTATAAGTCTGTGAGATGAACTCACAGATGGGAAAGAAGTTTCTCAGAAAGCTTCTTTCACGTTTTGAACGGATGAAATTTCCTTTTCAGCGTAGGCCTCAATGTGATCCAAAGAAGCCCTTCTCAGGTTCTTCAAAGACAGTGTTAATGGACTGCTCCACGAAACATAAGTGTAACTCTGTGACATGAATTCACACATCACCAAGAAGTTTCTAAGAAAGCTTCTTTCTAGTTTTCATCTGTGGATATATCCTTTGTCACTGTAATATTCAGTGCACTCTGAAGTATCTAATTGCAGATTTCCAGAAAACTGTGCTAACAAACTGATCACTGAAGAGAAACGTGTAAATCTGTGAGTTGCATTGACACATGGCCATGCAGATTCTCAGAAAGCTTCTATTTAGTTATTATGTGAGGATATTTCCTTTTCACCATAGCCCTCAATGTGCTCCCAAATATACATTTGTAGAATCCACGACAACAGTGTTAGCAAACTGTTCCAAGAAGGGAAGGGTGGAACTCTGTGTGATGAAGTAACATATCAGAAAGCAATCTCTCAGAAAGTTTCTCTGTAATTATTATATGAGGATATTTAATTTTTCACCTTTGGACCCTATGGGCTCCCAAATATCACTTTGCAGATTCCACGAGAAGAGTGTTAGCAAACTGCGTCATGAGGCAGAGGTTGTAACACTGTGAGATGAACTCACAGATCAGAAAGAAGTTTCTCAGAAAGCTTCTTTCTCGTTTTGAGCGGATGAAATTTCCTTTATCAGCGTAGGCCTCAATGTGATCCAAAGAAGCCCTACTCAGGTTCCTCAAAGACAGGGATAATGGTCTGCTCCATGAAACATAAGTATAACTCTCTGAGATGAATTCACACATCACCAAGAAGCTTCTAAGAAAGCTTCTTTCTAGTTTTCATCTGTGGATATTTCCTTTGTCACCGTAAGGTTCATTGCGCTATGAAGTATCAAATTGCAGATTTCCAGAAACCTGTGCTAACAAACTGATCACGTAAGAGAAACGTGTAACTCTGTGAGTTGCATTCACACATGGCAATGCAGTTTCTCAGAAAGCTTCTCTTTAGTTATTATGTGAGGATATTTCCTTTTTCACCATGGGCCCCTATGGGCTCCCAAGTATCACTTTCCAGATTCCACGAAAAGAGTGTTAGCAAACTGCTTCCTGAAGTCTAAGTTATAAGTCTGTGAGATGAACGCACAGATCGGAAAGAAGTTTCTCAGAAAGCTTCTTTCACGTTTTGAACGTATGAAATTTCCTGTATCAGCGTAATCCTAAATGTGATCCAAAGAAGCCCTTCTCAGGATCCTCAAAGACAGTGTTAATGGACTGCTCCACGAAACATAAGTGTAACTCTGTGAGATGAATTCACACATCACCAGGAAGTTTCTAAGAATGCTTCTTTCTGGTTTTCCTCTGTGGATATTTCCTTTGTCACCGTAAGGTTCATTGCGCTATGAAGTATCTAATTGCAGATTTCCAGACAACTGTGCTAACAAACTGGTCACTGAAGAGAAACGTGTAACTCTGCGAGTTGCATTCACACATGGCAATGCAGTTTCTCAGAAAGCTTCTCTTTAGTTATTATGTGAGGATATTTCCTTTTTCAATATAGCCCTCAATGTGCTCCCATATATACCTTTGCAGAATCCACGACAACAGTGTTAGCAAACGGTTCCAAGAAGGGAAGGGTGTAACTCTGTGTGATGAAGTAACTCATCAGAAAGCAATCTCTCAGAAAGTTTCTCCATAGTTATTATGTGAGGATATTTCCTTTTTCATCAGAGGCCCCTATGGTCTCCCAAGTATCACTTTCCAGATTCCACGAAAAGAGTGTTAGCAAACTGCTTCCTGAAGTCTAAGTTATAAGTCTGCAAGATGAACTCACAGATCAGAAAGAAGTTTCTCAAAAAGCTTCTTTCCCATTTTGAACGGATGAAATTTCCTTTATCAGCATAGGCCTCAATGCGATCCAAAGAAGCCCTTCTCAGGTTCCTCAAATACAGTGTTAATGGACTGCTCCACGAAACATAAGTGTAACTCTGTGAGATGAATTCACACAACACCAAGAAGTTTCTAAGAAAGCTTCTTTCTGATTTTCATCTGTGGATATTTCCTTTCTCACCGTTATGTTCATTGCGCTATGAAGTATCTAATTGCAGATTTCCAGAGAACTGTGCTAACAAACTGATCACTGAAGAGAAACGTGTAACTCTGTGAGTTGCATTCACACATGGCAATGCAGTTTCTCAGAAATCTTCTCTAGGTATTATGTGAGTATATTTCCTTTTTCACCATAGCCCTCAATGTGCTGCCAAAAATACCTTTGCAGAATCCACGACAACAGTTTTAGCAAACGGCTCCAAGAAGGGAAGGGTGGAACTCTGTGTGATGAAGTAACACATGAGAAAGCAATCTCTCAGAAAGTTTCTCTGTAGTTATTATGTCAGGATATTTCCTTTTTCACCATGGGCCCATATGGGCTCCCAAATATCACTTTCCAGATTCCACGAAAAGTGTGTTAGCAAACTGCTTCCTGAAGTCTAAGTTATAAGTCTGTGAGATGAACTCTCAGATCAGAAAGAAGTTTCTCAGAAAGCTTCTTTAACGTTTTGAACGGATGAAATTTCCTTTATCAGCGTAGGCCTCAATGCGATCCAAGGAAGCCCATCTCAGGTTCCTCAATGACAGTGTTAATGGACTGCTCCACGAAACATAAGTGTAACTCAGTGAGATGAATTCACACATCACCAAGAATTTTCTACGAAAGCTTCTTTCTGGTTTTAATCTGTGGATATTTCCTTTGTCACCGTAAGGTTCATTGCGCTATGAAGTATCTAATTGGAGATTTCCAGAAAACTGTGCTAAAAAACTGATCACTGAAGAGAAACGTGTAATTCTGTGAGTTGCATTCACACATGGCAATGCAGTTTCTCAGAAAGCTTATCTTTAGTTATTATGTGAGGATATTTCCTTTTTCACCATAGCCCTCAATGTGCTCCCAGATATACCTTTGCGGAATCCACGACAACAGTGTTAGCAAGCGGTTCCAAGAAGGGAAGGGTGGAACTCTGTGTGATGAAGTAACACATCAGAAAGAAATCTCTCAGAAAGTTTCTCTGTAGTTATTATGTGAGGATATTTCCTTTTACACCATGGGCTCCTATGGGCTCCCAAATATCACTTTGCAGATTCCAGGAAAAGAGTGTTAGCAAACTGCTTCCTGAAATCTAAGTTGTAAGTGTGTGAGATGAACACACAGATCAGAAAGAAGTTTCTCAGAAAGCTTCTTTCACGTTTTGCACGGATGAAATTTCATTTATCAGCGTAGCCCACAATGTGATCAAAAGAAGCCCTTCTCAGTTTCCTCAAAGACAGTGTTAATGGACTGCTCCACGAAACATAAGTGTATCTCTGTGACATGAATTCACACATCACCAAGAAGTTTCTAAGAAAGCTTCTTTCTAGTTTTCGTCTGTGGATATTTCCTTTGTCACCGTAAGGTTCACTACGCTATGAAGTATCTAATTGCAGATTTCCAGAAAACTGTGCTAACAAACTGGTCACTGAAGAGAAACGTGTAACTCTGTGAGTTGCATTCACACATGGCAATGCAGTTTCTCAGAAAGCTTCTCTTTAGTTATTATGTGAGGATATTTCCTTTTTCACCATAGCCCTCAATGTGCTCCCAAATATACCTTGGCAGTATCCACGACAACAGTGTTAGCAAACTGTTCCAAGAAGGGAAGTTTGGAACTCTGTGTGGTGAAGTAACACATCAGAAAGCAATCTCTCAGAAAAGTTCTCCATAGTTATTATGTGAGGATATTTCCTTTTTCACCAGGTGACCCTACAGGCTCCCAAATATCACTTTGCAGATTCCACGAAAAGAGTGTTAGAAAACTGCTTCCTGAAGTCTAAGTTATACGTGTGTGAGATGAACTCACAGATCAGAAAGAAGTTTCTCAGAAAGCTTCTTTCACGTTTTGAACGGATGAAATTTCCTGTCTCAGCGTAGGCCTCAATGCGATCCAAGGAAGCCCTTCTCAGGTTCCTCAAACACAGTGTTAATGGACTGCTCCACGAAACATAAGTGTAACTCTGTGAGATTAATTCACACATCACCAAAAACGTTCTAAGAAAGCTTCTTTCTAGTTTTCATCTGTGGATATATCCTTTGTCACTGTAATGTTCATTGCGCTATGAAGTATCTAATTACAGGGTTCAGAAAACTGTGCTAACAAACTGATCACTGAGGAGAAACGTGTAAGTCTGTGAGTTCTATTTACACATGGCAATGCAATTTCTCAGAAAGCTTCTCTTTAGCTATTATGTGAGGATATTTCTTTTTTCATCATAGCCCTCATTGTGCTCCCAAATATACCTTTGCAGAATCCGCGACAACAGTGTTAGCAAACGGTTCCAGGAAGGGAAGGGTGGAACTCTGTGTGATGAAGTAACACATCAGAAAGCAATCTCTCAGAAAGTTTCTCTGTAATTATTATATGAGGATAATTAATTTTTCACCATGGGACCCTATGGGCTCCCAAATATCACTTTGCAGATTCCACGAAAATAGTGTTAGCAAACTGCTTCCTGAAGTCTAAGTTATAATTCTGTGAGATGAACACACAGATCAGAAATAAGTTTCTCAGAAAGCTTCGTTCACGTTTTGAACGGATGAAATTTCCTTTATCAGCTTAGGAATGAATGTGATCCAAAGAAGCCCTTCTCAGGTTCCTCAAAGACAGTGTTAATGGACTGCTCAACGCAACATAAGTGTAACTCTGTGACATGAATTCACACATCGCCAAGAAGTTTCTAAGAACGCTTCTCTCTGGTTTTCATCTGTGGATATTTCCTTTGTCACCGTAAGATTCATTGCACTATGAAGTATTAATTGCAGATTTCCAGAAAACTGTGCTAACAAACTGATCACTGAAGAGAAACCTGTAACTCTGTGAGTTGCATTCACACATGGCAATGCAGTTTCTCAGAAAGCTTCTCTTTAGTTATTATGTGAGGATACTTCCTTTTTCACCATAGCCCTCAATGTGCTCCCAAATATACCTTTGCAGAATCCACGACAACAGTGTTAGCAATCTGTTCTGAGAAGGGAAGGGTGGAACTCTGTGTGATGAAGTAACACATCAGAAAGCAATCTCTCAGAAGGTTTCTCCATAGTTATTATGTGAGGATATTTCCTTTTTCATCCTGGGACCCTATGGGCTCCCAAATATCACTTTGCAGATTCCACGAAAAGAGTGTTAGCAAACTGCTTCCTGAAGTCTAAGTTATAATGCTGGGAGATGAACTCACAAAACAGAAAGAAGTTTCTCAGAAAGCTTCTTTCACGTTTTGAACGGATGAAATTTCCTTTATCAGCGTAGGCCTCAATGTGATCCAAAGAAGCCCTTCTCACGTTCCTCAAAGAGAGTGTTAATGGACTGCTCCACGAAACATAAGTGTAACTCTGTGAGATGAATTCACACATCACCAGGAAGTATGGAGGAAAGCTTCTTTCTGGTTTTCATCTGTGGATATTTCCTTTGTCACCGTAAGGTTCATTGCACTATGAAGTATTAATTGCAGATTTCCAGAAAACTGTCCTAACAAACTGATCACTGAAGAGAAACGTGTAACTCTGTGAGTTGCATTCACACATGGCAATGCAGTTTATCAGAAAGCTTCTCTTTAGTTACTATGTGAGGATAATTCCTTTTTCACCGTAGCCCTCAATGTGATCCCAAATATACCTTTGCAGAATCCACGATAACATTGTTAGCAAACTGTTCCAAATAGGGAAGGGTGGAACTCTGTGTGATGAAGTAACACATCAGAAAGCAATCTCTCAGAAAGTGTCTCTGTAGTTATTATGTGAGGATATTTCCTTTTTCACCATGGGCCACTATGGGCTCCCAAATATCACTTTCCATATTCCACGAAAAAAGTGTTAGCAAACTGCTTCCTGAAGTCTAATTTATAAGTCTGTGAGATGAACTCACAGATCAGAAAGAAGTTTCTCAGAAAGCTTCTTTCACGTTTTGAACGGACGAAATTTCCTTTACCAGCATAGGCCTCAATGCGATCCAAGGAAGCACTTCTCGAGTTCCTCAAAGACAGTGTTAATGGACTGCTCCAGGAAACATAAGTGTAACTCTGTGAGATGAATTCACACATCACCAAAAAGTTTCTAAGAAAGCTTCTTTCTAGTTATCATCTGTGGATATATCCTTTGTCACTGTAATGTTCATTGCGATATGAACTATCTAATGGCAGATTTCCGGAAAACTGTGCTAACAAACTGATCACTGAAAAGAAACGTATAACTCTGTGAGTTGCATTCACACATGGCAATGCAGTTTCTCAGAAAGCTTCTCTTTAGTTATTATGGGAGGATATTTCCTTTTTCACCATAGCCATCAATGTGCTCCCAAATACACCTTTGCAGAATCCACGACAACAGTGTTAGCAAACGGTTCCAAGAAGGGAAGGGTGGAACTCTGTGTTATTATGTGAGGATATTTTATATCCTCACATAGTTATTATGTGAGGATATTTCCTTTTTCACCATGGGCCCCTATGGGGTCCCAAATATCACTTTGCAAATTCCACGAAAAGAGTGTTAGCAAACTGCTTCATGAAGTCTAAGTTGTAAGTCTGTGAGATGAACACACAGATCAGAAAGAAGTTTCTCAGAAAGCTTCTTTCTCGTTTTGAACGGATGAAATTTCCTTTATGAGCGTGGGCCTCAATGTGATCCAAAGAAGCCATTCTCAGGTTCCTCAAAGACAGTGTTAATGGACTGCTCCACGAAACATAAGTGTAACTCTGTGAGATGAATTCACACATCACCAAGAAGTTTCTAAGAAAGCTTCTTTCTAGTTTTCATCTGTGGATATATCCTTTGTCACTGTAGTGTTCATTGCGCTATGAAGTATCTAATTGCAGATTTCCAGAAAACTGTGCTAACATACAGATCACAGAAGAGAAACGTGTAACTCTTTGAGTTGCATTCACACATAGCAATGCAGTTTCTTCGAAATCTTCTCTTTAGTTATTATGTGAGTGTATTTCCTTTTTCACCATAGCCCTCAATGTGCTCCCAAATATACCTTTGCAGAATCCACGACAAGAGTGTTAGCAAACTGTTCCAAGAAGGGAAGGGTGGAACTCTGTGTGATGAAGTAAAACATCAGAAAGCAAACTCTCAGAAAGTTTCTCCATAGTTATTATGTGAGGATATTTCCTTTTTCACCATGGGCCCCTATGGTCTCCCAAATATCACTTTGCAGATTCCACGAAAAGAGTGTTAGCAAACTGCTTTCTGAAGTCTAAATTACAAGTCTGTGAGATGAACTCACCGATCAGAAAGACGTTTCTCAGAAAGCTTCTTTCACGTTTTGAACGGATGAAATTTCCTTTATCAGCCTAGGCCTCAATGTGATCCAAGGAAGCCCTTCTCACGTTCCTCAAAGACAGTGTTAATGGACTGCTCCACGAAACATACATGTAACTCTGTGAGATGAATTCACACATCTCCAAGAAGTTTCGAAGAAAGCTTTTTTCTGCTTTTCATCTGTGGATATTTCCTTTGTCACCGTAAGGTTCATTGCGCTATGAAGTATCTAATTGCAGATTTCCAGAAAACTGTGCTAACAAACTGATCACTGAAGAGAAACGTGTAACTCTGTGAGTTGCATTCACACATGGCAATGCAGTTTCTCAGAAAACTTCTCTTTAGTTATTATGTGAGGATACTTCCTTTTTCATCATAGCCCTCAATGTGCTCCCAAATATACCTTTGCAGAATCCAGGACAACAGTGTTAGCAAACTGTTCCAAGAAAGGAAGGGTGGAACTCTGTGTGATGAAGTGACACATCAGAATGCAATGTCTCAGAAAGTTTCTCCATAGTTATTATGTGAGGATATTTCCTTTTTCACCATGGGCCCCTATGGTCTCCCAAATATCACTTTGCAAATTCCACGAAAAGAGTCTTAGCAAACTGCTTCCTGAAGTCTAAGTTGTAAGTCTGTGAGATGTACACACAGATCAGAAAGAATTTTCTCAGAAAGCTTCTTTCACGTTTTGAACGGATGAAATTTCCTTTATGAGCGTGGGCCTCAATGTGATAAAAAGAAGCCATTCTCAGGTTCCTCAAAGACAGTGTTAATGGACTGCTCCACGAAAGATAAGTGTAACTCTGTGAGATGAATTCACACATCAACAAGAAGTTTCGAAGAAAGCTTCTTTCTAGTTTTCATCTGTGGATATATCCTTTGTCACTGTAGTGTTCATTGCGCTATGAAGTATATAATTGCAGATTTCCAGAAAACTGTGCTAACATACAGATCACAGAAGAGAAACGTGTAACTCTTTGAGTTGCATTCACACATAGCAATGCAGTTTCTCAGAAAGCTTCTCTTTAGTTATTATGTGAGGATATTTCCTTTTTCACCATAGCCCTCAATGTGCTCCCAAATATACCGTTGCAGAATCCACGACAACAGTGTTAGCAAACGGTTCCAAGAAGGGAAGGGTGGAACTCAGTGTGATGAATTCACACATCCGAAAGCAATCTCTCAGAAAGTATCTCTGTAGTTATTACATGAGGATATTTCCTTTTTCACCATGGGACCCTATGGGCTCCCAAATATCAATTTCTAGATTCCACGAAAAGAGTGTTAGCAAACTGCTTCCTGAAGTCTAAGTTGTAAGTCTGTGAGATGAACACACAGATCAGAAAGAAGTTTCTCAGAAAGCTTCTTTCACGTTTTGAACGTAAGAAATTTCCTTTATCACCGTAGGCCTCAATGTGTTCCAAAGAAGCCCTTCTCAGGTTCCTCAAAGACAGTGTTAATGGACTGCTCCACGAAACATAAGTGTAACTCTGTGAGATGAATTCACACATCACCAAGAAGTTTCGAAGAAAGCTTCTTTCTAGTTTTCATCTGTGGATATATCCTTTGTTGCTGTAATGTTCATTGCGCTATGAAGTATCTAATTGCAGATTTCCAGAAAACTGTGCTAACATACTGATCACAGAAGAGAAACGTGTAACTCTGTGACTTGCATTCACACATAGCAATGCAGTTTCTCTGAAAGCTTCTGTTTAGTTATTATGTGAGGATATTTCCTTTTTCATCATTGCACTCAAAGTGCTCCCAAATATACCTTTGCAGAATCCACGACAACAGTGTTAGCAAACTGTTCCAAGAAGGGAAGGGTGGAACTATGTGTGATGAAGTCACATATCAGAAAGCAATCTCTCAGAAAGTATCTCCCTAGTTATTATGTGAGGATATTTCCTTTTTCACCATAGCCCTCAATGTGCCCCCAAATATACCTTTGCAGAATCCACGACAACAGTGTTAGCAAACTGTTCCAAGAAGGGAATGGTGGAACTCTGTGTGATGAAGTAACACATCAGAAAGCAATCTCTCAGAAAGTTTCTCTGTAGTTATTATGTGAGGATATTTCCTTTTTCACCATGGGCCCCTATGGGCTACCAAACATCACGTGGCAGATTCCACGAAAAGTATGTTAGCGAACTGCTTCCTGAACTCTAAGTTATAAGTTTCTGAGATGAACACACAGATCAGAATGAAGTTTCGGAGAAAGATTCTTTCACGTTTTGAACGGATGAAATTTCCTTTATCAGCGTAGGAATGAATGTGATCCAAAGAAGCCCTTCTCAGGTTCCTCAAAGACAGTGTTAATGGACTGCTCCACGAAACATAAGTGTAAATCTGTGAGATGATTTCACACATCACCAAGAAGTTTCGAAGAAAGCTTCTTTCGGGTTTTCATCTGTGGATATTTCCTTTGTCACCGAAAGGTTCATTGCGCTATGTAGTATCTAATTGCAGATTTCCAGAAAACTGTGCTAACAAACTGATCACTGAGGAGAAACGTGTAACTCTGTGAGTTGCATTCACACATGACAATGCAGTTTCTCAGAAAGCTACTCTTTAGTTATTATGTGAGGATCTTTCCTTTTTCACCATAGCCCTCAATGTGCTCCCATATATACCTTTGCAGAATCCACGACAGCAGTGTTAGCAAACGGTTCGAAGAAGGGAGGGGTGGAACTCTGTGTGATGAAGTAACACATCAGAAAGCAATCTCTCAGAAAGTTTCTCTGTAGTTATTACGTGAGGATATTTCCTTTTTCACCAAGGGCCCCTATGGGCTCCCAAATATCACTTTCCAGATTCCACGAAAAGAGTGTTAGCAAATTGCTTCCTGAAGTCTAAGTTATAAGTCTGTGAGATGAACTCACAGATCAGAAAGAAGTTTCTCAGAAAGCTTCTTTCACGTTTTGAACGAATGAAATTTCCTTTATCAGCGTAGGCATCAATATGATCCAAAGAAGCCCTTCTCAGGTTCCTCAAAGACAGTGTTAATGGACTGCTCCACGAAACATAAGTGTAACTCTGTGAGATGAATTCACACATCACCAAGAAGTTTCTAAGAAAGCTTCTTTCTCGTTTTCATCTGTGGATATTTCCTCTGTCACCATTAGGTTCATTGCGCTGTGAAGTTTCTGGTTGCAGATTTCCAGAAAACTGTGCTAACAAACTGATCACTGAAGAGAAACGTGTAACTCTGTGAGTTGCATTCACACATGGCAATGCAGTTTCTCAGAAAGCTTCTCTTTAGTTATTATGTGAGGATATTTCCTTTTTTACCATGGGCCCCTATGGGCTCCCAAATATCACTTTCCAGATTCCACAAAAAGAGTGTTAGCAAACTGCTTCCTGAAGTCTAAGTTATAAGTCTGTGAGATGAACTCACAGATCAGAAAGAAGTTTCTCAGAAAGCTTTTTCACTTTTTGAGCAGATGAAATTTCCTTTATCAGCGTAGGCCTCTATGTGATCCAAAGAAGCGCTTCTCAGGTTCCTCAAAGACAGTGTTAATGGACTGCTCGGTGAAACATAATTGTAACTCAGTGAGATGAATTCAAACATCACGAAGAAGTTTCTAAGAAAGCTTCTTTCTTTTTTTCATCAGTGCATATTTCCTTTTTCACCGTAAGGTTCCTTGCGCTATGAAGTATCTAATTGCAGATTTCCAGAAAACTGTGCTAACAAACTGATCACTGAAGAGAAACGTGTAACTCTGTGAGTTGCATTCACACATGGCAATGCAGTGTCTCAGAAAGCTTCTCTTTAGTTTTTATGTGAGGATCTTTCCTTTTTACCATAGCCCTCAATGTGCTCCCAAATATACCTTTGCAGAATCCAAGACAACAGTGTTAGCAAACTGTTCCAAGAAGGGAAGGGGGAACTCTGTGTGATGAAGTAACACATCAGAAAGCAATCTCTCAGAAAGATTCTCCATAGTTATTATGTGAGGATATTTCCTTTTTCACCATGGGCCAAAAAGGGCTGCCAAATATCACTTTGCAGATTCCACGAAAAGAGTGTTAGCAAACTGCTTCCTGAAGTCTAAGTTATAAGTCTGTGAGATGAACTCACAGATCAGAAAGAAGTTTCTCAGAAAGCTTCTTTCACGTTCTGAACGGATGAAATTTCCTTTATCAGCGTAGCCCTGAATGTTATCCAAGGAAGCCATTCTCAGGTTCCTCAAAGACAGTGTTAATGGACTGCTACACGAAACATAAGTGTAACTCTGTGAGATGAATTCACACATCACCAAGAAGTTTCTAAGAAAGCTTCTTTCTGGTTTTCATCTGTATATATTTCCTTTGTCACCGTAAGATTCATTGCGCTATGAAGTATCTAATTGCAGATTTCCAGAAAACTGTGCTAACAAACTGTTCACTGAAGAGAAACGTGTAACCCTGTGAGTTGCATTCACAAATGTCAATGCAGTTTCTCAGAAAGCTTCTCTTTAGTTATTATGTGAGGATATTTCCTTTTTCACCATAGCCCTCAATGTGCTCCCAAATATACCTTTGTAGAATCCACGACAACAGTGTTAGCAAGCGGTTCCAAGAAGGGAAGGGTGGAACTCTGTGTGATGAAGTAACACATTAGAAAGCAATCTCTCAGAATGTTTCTCTGTAGTTATTATGTGAGGATATTTCCTTTTTCACCATGGGCCCCTATAGACTCCCAAATATCACTTTCCAGATTCCACGAAAAGAGTGTTAGCAAACTGCTTCCTGAAGTCTAAGTTATAAGTCTGTGAGATGAACTCACAGATCAGAAAGAAGTTTCTCAGAAAGCTTCTTTCACGTTTTGTACGGATGAAATTTCCTTTATCAGCGTAGGCCTCAATGCGATCCAAGGAAGCCCTTCTCAGATTCCTCAAAGACAGTGTTAATGGACTGCTCCACGAAACATAAGTGTAACTCTGTGAGATGAATGCACGCATCACCAGGAAGTTTCTAAGAAAGCGTCGTTCTGGTTTTCTTCTGTGGATATTTCCTTTGTCACCGTAAGGATCATTGCGCTATGAAGTATCTAATTGCAGATTTCCAGAAAACTGTGCTAACAAACTGATCACTGAAGAGAAACGTGTAACTCTGTGAGTTGCATTCACACATGGCAATGTAGTTCCTCAGAAAGCTTCTCTTTAGTTATTATTTGAGGATATTTCCTTTTTCACCATAGTCCTCAATGTGCTCCCAAATATACCTTTGCAGAATCCACGGCAACAGTGTTAGCAAACGGTTCCAAGGAGGGAAGGCTGGAACTCTGTGTGATGAAGTAACACATCAGAAAGCAATCTCTCAGAAAGTTTCTCTGTAGTTATTATGTGAGTATATTTCCTTTTTCACCATGGGCCCCTATGGACTCCCAAATATCACTTTCCAGATTCCACGAAAAGAGTGTTAGCAAACTGCCTCTTGAAGTGTAAGTTATAAGTCTGTGAGATGAGCACACAGATCAGAAAGAAGTTTCTCAGAAAACTTCTTTCACGTTTTGAACGGATGAAATTTCCTACAAAGAACTCAAACACATATACGAGAAAAAAACAAACAACCCCATCAAAAAGTGGGGAAAGGATATGAACAGACATTTCTCAAAAGAAGATATTCATACAGCCAACAGACACATGAAAAAATGCTCATCATCACTCACCATCAGAGAAATGCAAATCAAAACCACAAGGAGATACCATCTCACACCAGTTAGAATGGCAATCATTAAGAAGTCAGGAAACAACAGGTGTTGGAGAGGATGTGGAGAAATAGGAACACTTTTACACTGTTGGTGGGATTGTAAACTAGTTCAACCATTATGGAAAACACTATGGCAATTCCTCAAGGATCTAGAACAAGATGTACCATATGACCCAGCCATCCCACTACTGGGTATATACCCAAAGGATTATAAAATATTCTACTACAAAGACACATGTACACGTATGTTTATTGCGGCACTGTTCACAATAGCAACGACTTGGAATCAACCCAAATGTCCATCTGTGACAGACTGGATTAAGAAAATGTGGCACATATACACCATGGAATACTATGCAGCCATAAAAAAGGATGAGTTTGCGTCCTTTGTAGGGACATGGATGCAGCTGGAAACCATCATTCTCAGCAAACTAAAACAAGAAGAGAAAACCAAACACCGCATGTTCTCACTCATAGGTGGGAACTGAACAATGAGATCACTTGGACTCGGGAAGGGGAACATCACACACTGGGGCCTATCATGGGGAGGGGGGAGGGGGGAGGAGGGAGGGATTGCATTGGGGAGTTGTACATGATATAAATGATGAATTGATGGGTGCTGACGAGTTGATGGGTGCAGCACACCAACATGGCATAAGTATACATATGTAACAAACCTGCACGTTATGCACATGTACCCTAGAACTTAAAGAATAATAAAAAATAAAAAATTAAAAAAATTAAAAAAAAAGTAAAAAAAAAAAAGAAATTTCCTTTATCAGCGTAGGCCTCAATGTGATTCAAAGAAGCCCTTCTCAGGTTCCTCAAAGACAGTGTTAATGGACTGTTCCACGAAACATAAGTGTAACTCTGTGAGATGAATTCACACATCACCAAGAAGTTTCTAAGAAGGCTTCTTTCTAGTTTTCATCTGTGGATATTTCCTTTGTCACTGTAATGTTCATTGTGCTATGAAGTATCTAATTGCAGATTTCCAGAAAACTGTGCTAACAAACTGATCACTGAAGAGAAATGTGTAACTCTGTGAGTTGCATTCACACATGGCAATGCAGTTTCTCAGAAAACTTCTATTTAGTTATTATGTGAGGATATTTCTTTTTTCAAAATAGCCCTCAATGTGCTCCCAAATATACCTTTGCAGAATCCACGACAACAGTGTTAGCAAACTGTTCCAAGAAGGGAAGCGTGGAACTCTGTGTGATGAAGTAACACATCAGAAAGCAATTTCTGAGAAAGTTTCTCCGTAGTTATTATGTGAGGAAATTTCCTTTTTCACCATGGGCCCCTATGGGCTCCCAAATATCACTTTGCAGATTCCACGAAAAGAGTGTTAGCAAACTGCTTCCTGAAGTCTAAGTTATAAGTCTGTGAGATGAACTCACAGATCAGAAAGAAGTGTCTAAGAAAGCTTCTTTCACGTTTTGAACAGATGAAATTTCCTTTATCAGCGTAGGCCTCAATGCGATCCTAGGAAGCCCTTCTCAGCTTCCTCAAAGACAGTGTTAATGGACTGCTCCACGAAACATAAGTGTAACTCTGTGAGATGAATGCACACATCACCAAGAAGTTTCTAAGAAAGCTTCTTTATGGTTTTCATCTGTGTTTATTTCCTTTCTCACCGTGAGGATCTTTGAGCTATGAAGTATCTAATTGCAGATTTCCCGAATACTGTGCTAACTAACTGACCCCTGAACAGAAACGTGTAACTCTGTGAGTTGCATTCACACATGGCAATGCAGTTTCTCAGAAAGCTTCTCTTTAGTTATTATGTGAGGATATTTCCTTTTTCACCATAGCCCTCAATGTGCTTCCAAATATACATTTGCAGAATCCACGACAACAGTGATAGCAAACGGATCCAAGAAGGGAAGGTGGAACTCTGTGTGATGAAGTCACACATCAGAAAGCAATCTCTCAGAAAGTTTCTCTGTAGTTATTATGTGAGGATATTTCCTTTTTCACCATGGGAACCTATGGGCTCCCAAATATCACTTGGCAGATTCCACGAAAAGAGTGTTAGCAAACTCCCTCTTGAAGTGTAAGTTATAAGTCTGTGAGATGAACTCACAGATCAGAAAGAAGTTTCTCAGAAAGCTTCTTTCACGTTTTGAACGGATGTAATTTCCTTTATCAGCGTAGGCCTCAATGTGATCCAAAAAGCCCTTCTCAGATTTCTCAAAGACAGTGTTAATGGACTGCTCCACGAAACATAAGTGTAACTCTGTGAGATGAATTCACACATCACCAAGAAGTTTCTAAGAATGCTTCTTTCTAGTTTTCATCTGTGGATATTTCCTTTGTCACTGTAAGGTTCATTCTGCTATGAAGTATCTAATTGCAGATTTCCAGAAAACTGTGCTAACAAACTGATCACTGAAGAGAAACGTGTAACTCTGTGTGTTGCATTCACACATTTCAATGCAGTTTCTCAGAAAGCTTCTCTTTAGTTATTATGTGAGGATATTTCCTTTTTCACCATAGCCCTCAATGTGCTCCAAATATACCTTTGCAGAATCCACGACAACAGTGTTAGCAAACGGTTCCAAGAAGGAAAGGGTGGAACTCTGTGTGATGAAGTAACACATCAGAAAGCAATCTCTCAGAACGTTTCTCTGTAGTTATTATGTGAGGATATTTCCTTTTTCAACATGGGCTCCTATGGGCTCCCACATATCACTTTGCAGATTCCACGAAAAGAGTGTTAGCAAACTGCTTCCTGAAGTCTAAGTTACAAGTCTGTGAAATGAACTCACAGATCAGAAAGAAGATTCTCAGAAAGCTTCTTTCACGTTTTGAACGGATGAAATTTCCTTTATCAGCGTAGACCTCAATGCGATCCAAGGAAGCCCTTCTCAGCTTCTTCAACGACAGTGTTAATGGACTGCTCCACGAAACATAAGTGTAACTCTGTGAGAAAAATTCACACATCACCAAGAAGTTTCTAAGAAAGCATCTTTCTAGTTTTCATCTGTGCATATATCCTTTGTCACTGTAATGTTCATTGCGCTATGAAGTATCTAATTGCAGATTTCCAGAAAACTGTGCTAACATATTGATCACTGAAGAGAAACGTGTAACTCTGTGAGTTGCATTCACACATGGCAATGCAGTTTCTCAGAGAGCTTCTCTTTAGTTATTATGTGAGGATATTTCCTTTTTCACCATAGCCCTCAATGTGCTCCCAAATATACCTTTGCAGAATCCACGACACCAGTGTTAGCAAACGGTTCCAAGTAGGGAAGGGTGGAACTCTGTGTGATGAAGTAACACATCAGAAAGCAATCTCTCAGAAAGTTTCTCAGTAGTTATTATGTGAGTACATTTCCTTTTTCACCATGGGCCCCTATGGGCTCCCAAATATCACTTGGCAGATTCCACGAAAAGAGTGTTAGCAAATTGCTTCCTGAAGTCTAAGTTATAAGTCTGTGAGATGAACACACAGATCAGAAAGAAGTTTCTCAGAAAGCTTCTTTCACGTTTTGAACGGATGAAATTTCCTTTATCAGCGTAGCCCTCAATGTGATCCAATGAAGCCCTTCTCAGGTTCCTCAAAGACAGTGTTAATAGACTGCTCCACGAAACATAAGTGTAACTCTGTGAGATGAATTCACACATCACCAAGAAGTTTCTAAGAAAGCTTCTTTCTAGTTTTCTTCTGTGGATATTTCCTTTGTCACTGTAATGTTCATTGCGCTATGAAGTATCTAATTGCAGATTTCCAGAAATCTGTGCTAACAAACTGATCACTGAAGAGAAACGTGTAACTCTGTGAGTTGAATCCACAAATGGCAATGCAGTTTCTCAGAAAGCTTCTCTTTAGTTATTATGTGAGGATATTTCCTTTTTCACCATAGCCCTCAATGTGCTCCGAAATATACCTTTGTAGAATCCACGACAACAGTGTTAGCAAACGGTTCCAAGAAGGGAAGGGTGGAATTCTGTGTGATGAAGTAACACATCAGACAGCAATCTCTCAGAAAGTTTCTCATAGTTATTATGTGAGGATATTTCCTTTTTCATCATGGGACCCTAAGGGCTCCCAAATATCACTTTCCAGATTCCACGAAAAGAGTGTTAGCAAACTGCTTCCTGAAGTCTAATTTATAAGTCGGTGAGATGAACACACGGATCAGAAAGAAGTTTCTCAGAAAGCTTCTTTCACGTTTTGAACGTATGAAATATCCTTTATCATCGTAGGCCTCAATGCGATCCAAGGAAGCCCTTCTCAGGTTCCTCAAAGGCAGTGTTAATGGACTGCTCCACGAAACATCAGTGTAACTCTGTGAGATGAATTCACATATCACCAAGAAGTTTTTAAGAAAGCTTCTTTCTAGTTTTCATCTGTGTATATTTCCTTTGTCACCGTAAGGATCATTGCGCTATGAAGTATCTAATTGCAGATTTCCAGAAAACTGTGCTAACTAACTGGTCACTGAAGAGAAACGTGTAACTCTGTGAGTTGCATTCTCACATGGCAATGCAGTTTCTCAGAAAGCTTCTCTTTAGTTATTATGTGAGGATATTTCCTTTTTCACCATAGCCCTCAATGTGCTCCCAAATATAGCTTTGCAGAATCCACGACAAGAGTGTTAGCAAACTGTTCCAAGAAGCGAAGGGTGGAACTCTGTGTGATGAAGTAACAACACATCACAGAGCAATCTCTCAGAAAGTTTCTCTGTAGTTATTATGTGAGGATATTTCCTTTTTCACCATGGGACCATAGGGGCTCCCAAATATCACTTTGCAGACTCCACCAAAAGACTGTCAGCAAACTGCTTCCTGAAGTCTAAATTATAAGTCTGTGAGATGAACACACAGATGAGAAAGAAGTTTCTCAGAAAGCTTCTTTCACGTTTTGAAAGCATGAAATTTCCTTTATCAGCGTAGGCCTCAATGTGATCCAAATAAGCCCTTCTCAGGTTCCTCAAAGACAGTGTTAATGGACTGCTCCATGAAACATAAGTGTAACTCTGTGAGATGAATTCACACATCACCAAGAAGTTTCTAAGAAAGCTTCTTTCTAGTTTCCATCTGTGGATATTTCCTTTGTCACCATAAGGTTCATTGCGCTATGAATTATCTAATTACAGATGTCCAGAAAGCTGTGCTAACAAACTGATCACTGAAGAGAAACGTGTAACTCTGTGAGTTGCATTCACACATGGCAATGCAGTTTCTCAGAAAGCTTGTCTTTAGTTATTAAGTGAGGATATTTCCTTTTTCACCATAGCCCTCAATGTCCTCCCAAATATACCTTTGCAGAATCCACGACAACAGTGTTAGCAAACGGTTCCAAGAAGGGAAGGGTTGAACTCTGTGTGATGAAGTAACACAGCAGAAAGCAATCTCTCAGAACGTTTCTCTGTAGTTATTATGTGAGGATATTTCCTTTTTCACCATGGGCCCTATTGGCTCCCAAATATCACTTTGCAGATTCCACGAAACGAGTGTTAGCAAACTGCTTCCTGAAGTCTAAGTTATAAGTCTGTGAGGTGAACTTTAAGATGAGAAAGAAGTTTTTCAAAAGCTTCTTTCACGTTTTGAACGGATGAAATTTCCTTTATCAGCGTAGGCCTCAATGTGATCAAAGAAAGCCCTTCTCAGGTTCCTCAAAGACAGTGTTAATGGACTGCTCCAGGAAACATAAGTGTAACTCTGAGAGATGAATGCACACATCACCAAAAAGGTTCTAAGGAAGCTTCTTTCTAGTTTTCATCTGTGGATATTTCCTTTGTCACTGTAATGTTCATTGCGCTATGTAGTATCTAAATGCAGATTTCCAGAAAATGGTGCTAACATATTGATCACTGAAGAGAAACGTGTAACTCTGTGAGTTGCATTCACACATGGCAATGCAGTTTCTCAGAAAGCTTCTCTTTAGTTATTATGTGAGGATATTTCCTTTTTCACCATAGCCCTCAATGTGCTCCCAAATATACCTTTGCAGACTCCACGACAAGAGTGTTAGCAAACTGTTCCAAGAAGGGAATAGTGGAACTCTGTGTGATGAAGTAACAACACGTCACAGAGCAATCTCTCAGAAAGTTTCTCTGTAGTTATTATGTGAGGATATTTCCTTTTTCACCATGGGACCATAGGGGCTCCCAAATATCACTTTGCAGACTCCACGAAAAGACTGTCAGCAAACTGCTTCCTGAAGTCTAAGTTATAAGTCTGTGAGATGAACACACTGATCAGAAAGAAGTTTCTCAGAAAGCTTCTTTCACGATTTGAACGCATGAAATTTCCTTTATCAGCGTAGGCCTCAATGTGATCCAAATAAGCCCTTCTCAGGTTCCTCAAAGACAGTGTTAATGGACTGCTCCACGAAACAGAAGTGTAACTCTGTGAGATGAATTCACACATCACGAAGAAGTTTCTAAGAAAACTTATGTGTAGTTTTCATCTGTGGATATTTCCTTTGTCACCGTAAGCTTCATTGCGCTATGAAGTATCTAATTGCAGATTTCCAGAAAACTGTGCTAACAAACCGATCACTGAAGAGAAACGTGTAACTCTGTGAGTTGCTTTCACACGTGGTAATGCAGTTTCTCAGAAAGCTTCTCTTTAGTTATTATGTGAGGATATTTCCCTTTTCACCATAGCCCTCAATGTGCTCCCAAATTTACCTCTGCAGATTGCACGACAACAGTGTTAGCAAACTGTTCCAAGAAGGGAAGGGTGGAACTCTGTGTGATGAAGTAACACATCAGAAAGCAATCTCTCAGAAAGTTTCTCCATAGTTATTATGTGAGGATATTTCCTTTTTCACCATGGGCCCCTATGGGCTCCCAAATATCATTTTGCAGATTCCACGAAAAGAGTGTTAGCAAACTGCTTCCTGAAGTCTAAGTTATAGGTCTGTGAGATGAACACACAGATCAGAAAGAAGCTTCTCAGAAAGTTTCTTTCACATTTTGAACGAATGAAATTTCCTTTTTCAGCGTAGGCATCAATGTGATCCAAAGAAGCCCTTCTCAGGATCCTTAAAGACAGTGTTAATGGACTGCTACACGAAACATAAGTGTAACTCTGTGAGATGAATTCACACATCACCAAAAAGGTTCTAAGAAAGCTTCTTTCTAGTTTTCATCTGTGGATAAATCCTGTTTCACCGTAAGTTTCATTGCGCTATGAAGTATCTAATTGCAGATTTCCAGAAAACTGTGCTAACAAACTGATCACTGAAGAGAAACGTGTAACTCTGTGAGTTGCATTCACACATGGCAATGCAGTTTCTCAGAAAGCTTGTCTTTAGCTTTTATGTGAGGATATTTCCCTTTTCACCATAGCCCTAAATGTGCTCCCAAATATACCTTTGCAGAATCCACGACAACATTGTTAGCATACTGTTCCACGAAGGGAAGGCTGGAACTCTGTGTGATGAAGTAACACATCAGAAAGCAATCTCTGAGAAAGTTTCTCTGTAGTTATTAAGTGAGTATATTTCCTTTTTCACCATGGGCCCCTATGGGCTCCCACATATCACTTTGCAGATACCACGAAAAGAGTGTTAGCAAACTGCTTCCTGAAGTCTAAGTTATAAGTCTGTGAGATGAACACACAGATCAGAAAGAAGTTTCTCAGAAAGCTTCTTTCACGTTTTTAACGGATGAAATTTCCTTTATCAGCGTAGGCCTCAATGTGATCCAAAGAAGCCCTTCTCAGGTTCCTCAAAGACAGTGATAATGGACTGCTCCATGAAACATAAGTGTAATGCTGTGAGATGAATTCACACATCACCAAAAAGGTTCTACGAAAGCTTCTTTCTAGTTTTCCTCTGTGGATATTTCCTTTGTCACTGTAATGTTCATTGCGCTACGAAGTCTCTAATTTCACATTTCCAGAAAACTGTGCTAACAAACTGAACACTGAAGAGAATCGTGTAACTCTGTGAGTTGCATTCACACATGGCAATGCAGTTTCTCAGAAAGCTTCTCTTTAGTTATTATGTGAGGATATTTCCTTTTTCACCATAGCCCTCAATGTGCTCCCAAATACACCTTTGCAGAATCCACGACAACAGTGTTAGCAAACTGTTCCAAGAAGGGAATGGTGGAACTATGTGTGATGAAGTAACACATCAGAAAGCAATGTCTCAGAAAGTTTCTCCATAGTTATTACGTGAGGATATTTCCTTTTTCACCATGGGACCCTATGGGCCCCCAAATATCCCATTGCAGATTCCACGAAAAGAGTGTTAGCAAACTGCTTCCTGAAGTCTAAGTCATAAGTCTGTGAGATAAACTCACAGATCAGGAAGAAGTTTCTCAGAAAGCTTCTTTCACGATTTGAACGGATGAAATTTCCTTTATCAGCATAGGCCTCAATGCAATCCAAGGAAGCCCGTCTCAGGTTCCTCAAAGACAGTGTTAATGGACTGCTCCACACAACATAAGTGTAACTCTATGAGATGAATTCACACATCACCAAAAAGGTTCTAAGAAAGCTTCTTTCAAGTTTTCATCTGTGGATATATCCTTTGTCACTGTAATGTTCATTGCGCTACGAAGTATCTAATTGCAGATTTCCAGAAAACTGTGCTAACAAACTGATCACTGAAGAGAAACGTGTAACTCTGTGAGTTGCATTCACACATGGCAATAAAGTTTCTCAGAAAGCTTCTCTTTAGTTATTATGTGAGGATATTTCCCTTTTCACCATAGCCCTCAATGTGCTCCCAAATATACATTTGCAGAATCCACGACAACAGTGTTAGCAAACGGTTCCAAGAAGGGAAGGGTGGAACACTGTGTGATGAAGTTACACATCAGAAAGCAATCACTCAGAACGTTTCTCTGTTATTATGTGAGGATATTTCCTTTTTCACCATGGCCCCCTGTGGGCTCCCAAATATCACTTTCTAGATTCCCCGAAAAGAGTGTTAGCAAACTGCTTCCTGATGTCTAATTTACAAGTCTGTGATGTGAACACACAGATCAGAAAGAAGTTTCTCAGAAAGCTTCTTTCACGTTTTGCACGGATGAAATTTCCTTTATCAGCATAGACCTCAATGCGATCCAAGGAAGCCCTTCTCAGTTTCCTCAAAGACAGTGTTAATGGACTGCACCACGAAACATAAGTGTAACTCTGTGAGATGAATTCACACATCAACAAGAAGTTTCTACAAAAGCTTCTTTCACGTTCTCATCTGTGGATATTTCCTTTTTCACCGTAAGGTTCATTGCGCTCTGAAGTATCTAATTGCAGATTTCCAGAAAACTGTGCTAACAAACTGATCACTGAAGAGAAACGTGTAACTCTGTGAGTTGCATTCACACATGGCAATGCAGTTTCTCAGAAAGCTTCTCTTTAGTTATTATGTGAGGATATTTCCTTTTTCACCATAGCCGTCAGTGTGCTCCCAAATATACCTTTGCAGAACCCACGACAACAGTGTTAGCAAACGGTTCCAAGAAGGTAAGGGTGGAACTCTGTGTGATGAAGTAACACATCAGAAAGCAATCTCTCAGAAAGTTTCTCTGTAGTTATTATGTGAGGATATTTTCTTTTTCACCATGGGCCGCTATGGGCTCCCAAATATCACTTTCCAGATTCCACGAAAAGAGTGTTAGCAAACTGCTTCCTGAAGTCTAAGTTATAAGTCTATGAGATGAACTCACAGTACAGAAAGAAGTTTCTCAGAAAGCTTCTTTCACGTTTTGAACGGATGAAATTTCCTTTTTCAGCGTAGGCCTCAATGCAATTCAAGGAAGCCCTTCTCAGGTTCCTCAAAGACAGTGTTAATGGACTGCTCCACGAAACATAAGTGTAACTCTGTGAGATGAATTCACACATCACCAAAAAGGTTCCAAGAAATCTTTCTAGTTTTCATCTGTGGACATATCCTTTGTCACTGTAATGTAAATTGCGCTATGAAGTATCTAATTGCACATTTCCAGAAAACTGCTAACAAACTGATCACTGAAGGGAAACGTGTAACTCTGTGAGTTGCATTCACACATGGCAATGCAGTTTCTCAGAAAGCTTCTCCTGAGTTATTATGTCAGGATATTTCCTTTTTCACCATAGCCCTCAATGTGCTCTCAAATATACCTTTGTAGAATCCACGACAACAGTGTTAGCAAACGGTTCCAAGAAGGGAAGGGTGGAACTCTGTGTGATGAAGTAACACAACAGAAAGCAATCTCTCAGAAAGTTTCCCTGTAGTTATTAGGTGAGGATATATCCTTTTTCACCATGGGCCCCTATGGGCTCCCAAATATCAATTTGCAGATTCCAGAAAAGAGTGTTAGCGAACTGCTTCCTGAAGTCTAATTATAAGTGTGTGAGATGAACACACAGATCAGAAATAAGTTTCCCAGAAAGCTTCTTTCACGTTTTGAACAGATGAAATTTCCCTTATCAGCGTAAGAATGAATGCGATAAAAAGAAGCCCTTCTCAGGTTCCTCAAAGACAGTGTTAATGGACTGCTCCACGAAACATAAGTGTAACTCTGTGAGATGAACTCACACACCACCAAGAAGTTTCTAAGAAAGCTTCTTTCTGGTTTTCATCTGTGGATATTTCCTTCGTCTCCATAAGTTTCATTACGCTATGAAGTATCTAATTGCAGAATTCCAGAAAACTGTGCTAACAAACTGATCACTGAAGAGAAACGTGTAACTCTGTGAGTTGCATTCACACATGGCAATGCAGTTTCTCAGAAAGCTTCTCTTTAGTTATTATGTGAGGATATTTCCTTTTTCACCATTGCCCTCAATGTGCTCCCAAATATAACTTTGCAGAATCTACGACAACAGTGTTAGCAATCGGTTCCAAGAAGGGAAGGGTGGAACTCTGTGTGATGAAGTAACACATCAAAAAGCAATCTATCAGAAAATTTCTCTGTAGTTATTATATGAGGATATTTCCTTTTTCAACATGGGCCCCTATGGGCTCCCAAATATCACTTTGCAGATTCCACGAAAAGAGTGTTACCAAACTGCTTCCTGAAGTCTATGTTATAAGTGTGTGAGATGAACACACAGATCAGAAAGAAGTTTCTCAGAACGCTTCCTTCACGTATTGAACGGATGAAATTTCCTTTATCAGCGTTGGAATGAATGTGATCCAAAGAAGCCCTTCTCAGGTTCCTCAAAGACAGTGTTAATTGACTGCTCCAAGAAACATAAGTGTAACTCTGTGAGATGAATTCACACATCACCAAGAATTTTCTAAGAAAGCTTCTTTCTGGTTTTCATCTGTGGATATTTCCTTTGTCACCGTAAGGTTCATTGCGCTATGAAGTTTCTAATCGCAGATTTCCAGAAAACTGTGCTAACAAATTGATCACGAAGAGAGAAGTGTAACTCTGTGAGTTGCATTCACACATGGCAATGCAGTTTCTCAGAAAGCTTCACTTTAGTTATTATGTGAGGATATTTCCTTTTTCACCTTTGCCCTCAATGTGCTCCGAAATATACCTTTGCAGAATCCACGACAACAGTGTTAGCAAACTGTTCCAAGAAGGGAAGGGTGGAACACTGTGTGATGAAGTAACACATCAGAAAGCAATGTCTCAGAAAGTCTCTCCATAGTTATTATGTGAGGATATTTCCTTTTTCACCATGGGCCCCTATGGGCTCCCTAATTTCACTTTCCAGATTCCACGAATAGAGTATTAGCAAACTGCTTAATGAAGTCTGAGTTATAAGTCTGTGAGATGAACTAACAGATCAGAAAGAAGTTTCTCAGAAAGCTTCTTTCACGTTTTGAACGGATGAAATTTCCTTTATCAGCGTAGGCCTCAAAGCGATCCAAGGAAGCCCTTCTCAGGTTCCTCAAAGACAGTGTTAATGGAGTGCTCCACGAAACATAAGTGTAACTCTGTGAGATGAATTCACACATCACCAAGAAGTTTCTAAGAAAGCTTCTTTCTTGTTTTCATTTGTGGATATTTCCTTTGTCACCGTAAGGTTCATTGCGCTATGAAGTATCTATTTGCAGATTTCCAGAAAACTGTGCTAACTGACTGATCACAGAAGAGAAACGTGTAACTCTGTGAGTTGCAATCACATATGGCAATGCAGTTTCTCAGAAAGCTTCTCTTTAGTTATTATGTGAGGTTATTTCCTTTTTCACCATAGCCCTCAATGTGCTCCCAAATATACCTTTGCAGAATCCACGACAACAGTGTTAGCAAACCGTTCCAAGAAGTGAAGGGTGGAACTCAGTGTCATGAAGTAACACATCAGAAAGCAATCTCTCAGAAAGTTTCTCCATAGTTATTATGTGAGGATGTTTCCTTTTTCACCATGGGACCCTATGGGCTCCCATATATCACTTTGCAGATTTCGCGAGAAGAGTGTTAGCAAACTGCTTCCTGAAGTCTAAGTTATAAGTCTGTGAGATGAACACACAGATCAGAAAGAAGTTTCTCAGAAAGTTTCTTTCACGTTTTGAACGGATGAAATTTCCTTTATCAGCATAGTCCTCAATGTGATCCAAGGAAGCCCTTCTCAGGTTCCTCAAAGACAGTGTTAATGGACTGCTCCACGAAACGTAAGTGTAACTCTGTGAGATGAATTCACACATCACCAAGAAGTTTCTAAGAAAGCTTTTTTCTAGTTTTCATCTGTGGATATTTCCTTTGTCACCGTAAGGTTCATTGCGCTATGAACTATCTAATTGCAGATTTCCAGAAAACTGTGGTAACAAACTGATCACTGAAGAGAAACTTGTAAATCTGTGAGTTGCATTCACACATGGCAATGCAGTTTCTCAGAAAGCTTCTCTTCAGTTAATATGTGAGGATATTTCCTTTTTCACCATAGTCCTCAATGTGCACCCAAATACACCTTGGCAGAATCCACGACAAAAGTGTCAGCAAACGGTTTCAAGAAGGGAAGGTTGGAACTCTGTGTGATGAAGTAACACATCAGAAAGCAATCTCTCAGAATGTTTCTCCCTAGTTATTATGTCAGGATATTTCCTTTTTCACCATTCGCCCCTATGGGCTCCCAAATATCACTTTGCAGATTCCACGAAAAGAGTGTTAGCAAACTGCTTCCTGAAGTCTAAGTTATAAGTCTGCGAGATGAACTCACAGATCAGAAAGAAGTTTCTCAGAAAGCTTCTTTCACGTTTTGAACGGATGAAAATTCCTTTATCATCGTAGGCCTCAAAGCGATCCAAGGAAGCCCTTCTCAGGTTCCTCAAAGACAGTGTTAATGGACTGCTCCAGGAAGCATAAGTGTAACTCTGTGAGATGAATTCACACATCACCAGGAAGTTTCTAAGAAAGCTTCTTTCTGGTTTTCATCTGTGGATATTTCCTTTGTCACCGTAAGGTTCATTGCGCTATGAGGTATCTATTTGCAGATTTCCAGAAAACTGTGCTAAATGACTGATCACCGAAGAGAAACGTGTAACTCTGTGAGTTGCAATCACATATGGCAATGCAGTTTCTCAGAAAGCTTCTCTTTAGTTATTATATGAGGATATTTCCTTTTTCGCCATAGACCTCAATGTGCTCCCAAATATACCTTTGCAGAATCCACGACAACACTGTTAGCAAAATGTTCGAAGAAGTGAATGGTGGAACTCAGTGTCATGAAGTAACACATCAGAAAGCAATCTCTCAGAAAGTTTCTCCATAGTTATTATATCAGGATATTTCCTTTTTCACCATGGGACCCTATGGGCTCCCATATATCACTTTGCAGATTTCGCGAGAAGAGTGTTAGCAAACTGCTTCCTGAAGTCTAAGTTATAAGTCTGTGAGATGAACACATAGATCAGAAAGAAGTTTCTCAGAAAGCTTCTTTCACGTTTTGAACGGATGAAATTTCCTTTATCAGCGTAGGCCTCAAAGTGATCCAAAGAAGCCTTTCTCAGGTTCCTCAAAGACAGTGTTAATGGACTGCTCCATGAAACATAAGTGTAACTCTGTGAGATGAATTCACACATCACCAAGAAGTTTCTAAGAAAGCTTCTTTCTGGTTTTCATCTGTGGATATTTCCTTTGTCACCGTAAGGTTCATTGCGCTATGAAGTATCTAATTGCAGATTTCCAGAAAACTGTGCTAACTAACTCATCACTGAAGAGAAACGTGTAACTCTGTGAGTTGCATTCACATATGGCAATGCAGTTTCTCAGAAAGCTTCTCTTCAGTTAATATGTGAGGATATTTCCTTTTTCACCATAGACCTCAATGTGCTCCCAAATATACCTTTGCAGAATCCACGACAACAGTGTTAGCAAAATGTTCCAAGAAGTGAAGGGTGGAACTCAGTGTCATGAAGTAACACATCA
Organism: Rhinopithecus roxellana; assembly: GCF_007565055.1. Classification (NCBI taxonomy): domain Eukaryota; kingdom Metazoa; phylum Chordata; class Mammalia; order Primates; family Cercopithecidae; genus Rhinopithecus; species Rhinopithecus roxellana. The sequence continues at coordinate 52,369,079 of NC_044569.1, read as the reverse complement.
GAAAGCAATCTCTCAGAAAGTTTCTCCATAGTTATTATATGAGGATATTTCCTTTTTCACCTTAGCCCTCTATGTGCTCCCAAATATACCTTTGCAGAATCCACGACAACAGTGTTAGCAAACGGTTCCAAGAAGGGACGGGTGGAACTCTGTGTGATGAAGTCACACATCAGAAAGAAATCTCTCAGAAAGTTTCTGTGTAGTTATTACGTGAGGATATTTCCTTTTTCATCGTGGGCCCCTATTGTCTCCCAAATATCACTTTCCAGATCCCACGAAAAGAGTGTTAACAAACTGCTTCCTGAAGTCTAAGTTTGAAGCCTGTGAGATGAACACACCGATCAGAAAGAAGTTTCTCAGAAAGCGTCTTTCGCGATTTGAACGGATGAAATTTCCTTTATCAGCGTAGGCCTCAAAGCGATCCAAGGAAGCCCTTCTCAGGTTCCTCACAGAGAGTGTTAGTGGACTGCTCCACGAAACATAAGTGTAACTCTGTGAGATGCATTCACCCATCAACAAAAAGGCTCCAAGAAAGCTTCTTTCTAGTTTTCATCTGTGGATATATCCTTTGTCACTGTAATGTTCATTGCGCTATAAAGAATCTAACTGCAGAGGTTTAGAAAACTGTGCTAACAAACTGATCACTGAAGAGAAACGTGTAACTCTGTGAGATGCATTCACACATGGCAATACAGTTTCTCAGAAAGCTTCTCTTTAGTTATTATGTGAGGATATTTCCTTTTTCACTACAGCCCTCAATGTGCTCCCAAGTATACCTTTGCAGAATCCACGACAACAGTGTTAGCAAACTGTTCCAAGAAGGGAAGGGTGGAAGTCTGTGTGATGAAGTAACACATCAGAAAGCAATCTCTCAGAACGTTTCTCTGTAGTTATTATGTGAGTATATTTCCTTTTTCACCATGGGCCCCAAAGGGCTCCCAAATATCACTTTGCAGATTCCACGAAAAGAGTTTTAGCAAACTGATTCCTGAAGTGTAAGTTATAAGTCTGTGAGATGAACACACAGATGAGAAAGAAGTTTCTCAGAAAGCATCTTTCACCTTTTGAACGGATGAAATTTCCTTTATCAGCGTAGGCCTCAATGTGATCCAAAGAAGCCCTTCTCAGGTTTCTCAAAGACAGTGTTATTGGACTGCTCCACGAAACATAAGGATAACTCTGTGAGATGAATTCAGACATCACGAAGAAGTTTCTAAGAAAGTTTCTTTCTAGTTTTCATCTGTGGATATTTCCTTTGTCACTGTAATATTCATTGCGCTATGAAGTATCTAATTTCAGATTTCCAGAAAGCTGTGCTCACAAACTGATCATTGAAGAGAAACGTGGAACTCTGTGAGTTGCATTCACACATGGCAATGCAGTTTCTCAGAAAGCTTCTCTTTAGTTATTATGTGAGGATATTTCCTTTTTCACCATACCCCTCAATGTGCTCCCAAATATACCTTTGCAGAATCCACGACGGCAGTGTTAGCAAAGTGTTCCAAGAAGGGAAGGGTGGAACTCTGTGTGATGAAGTAACACATCAGAAACATCAGAAAGCAATCTCTCAGAAAGTTTCTCCATAGTTATTATGTCAGGATATTTCCATTTGCACCATGGGACACTATGGACTCCCAAATATCACTTTGCAGATTCCACGAAAAGAGTGTTAGCAACCTGCTTCCTGAAGTCTAAGTTATAAGTCTGTGAGATGAACTCACAGATCAGAAAGAAGGTTCTCAGAAAGCTTCTTTCACGTTTTGAACGGTTAAAATTTCCTTTATCAGCGTTGGCCTCAATGCAATCCAAGGAAGCCCTTCTCAGGTTCCTCAAAGACAGTGTTAATGGACTGCTCCACGAAACATAAGTGTAACTCTGTGAGATGAATTCACACATCACCAAGAAGTTTCTAGGAAAGCTTCTTTCTAATTTTCATCTGTGGATATTTCCTTTGTCACCGTAAGGTTCATTGCGCTATGAAGTATCTAATTGCAGATTTCCAGAAAACTGTGCTAACAAACTGATCACTGAAGAGAAACGTGTAACTCTGTGAGTTGCATTCACACATGGCAATGCAATTTCTCAGAAAGCTTCTCTTTAGTTATTCTGTGAAGATATTTCTTTTTTCACCATAGCCCTCAATGTGCTCCCAAGTATACCTTTGCAGAATCCACAAGAACAGTGTTAGCAAACGGTTCCAAGAAGGGAAGGGTGGAACTCTGTGTGATGAAGTAACACATCAGAAAGCAATCTCTCAGAAAGTTTCTCCATAGTGATTATGTGAGGATATATCCTTTTTCACCATGGGACCCTATGGGCTCGCAAATATCACTTTGCAGATTCCACGTAAAGAGTGTTAGCAAACTGCTTCCTGAATTCTAAGTTATAAGTGTGTTAGATGAACACACAGATCAGAAAGAAGTTTCTCAGAAAGCTTCTTTCACGTTTTGAACGGATGAAATTTCCTTTATCAGCGTAGGCCTCAATGCGATCCAAGGAAGCCCTTCTCAGGTTCCACAAAGACAGTGTTAATGGACTGCTCCACGAAACATAAGTGTAACTCTGTGAGATGAATTCACACATCACCAAGAAGTTTCTCAGAAAGCTTCTTTCTGGTTTTCATCTGTGGATATTTCCTTTGTCACCGTAAGGTCATTGCGCTATGAAGTATCTAATTACAGATTTCCAGAAAACTGTGCTAACAAACTGATCACTGAAGAGAAACCTGTAACTCTGTGAGTTGCATTCACACATGGCAATGCAGTTTCTCATAAAGCTTCTCTTTAATTATTATGTGAGCATATTTCCTTTTTCACCATAGCTCTCAATCTGCTCCCAAATATACCTTTTCAGAATCCATGACAACAGTGTTAGCAAACGGTTCCAAGAAGGGAAGGGTGGAACTCTGTGTGATAAAGTAACACATCAGAAAGCAATCTCTCAGAAAGTTTCTGCGTAGTTATTATGTGAAGATATTTCCTTTTACACCATGGGCCCCTATGGGCTCCGAAATATCACTTTCCAGATTCCACGAAAAGAGTGTTAGCAAACTGCTTCCTGAAGTCTAAGTTATAAGGCTGTGAGATGAACACCACAGATCAGAAAGAAGTTTCTCAGAAAACTTCTTTCATGTTTTGAACGGATGAAATTTCCCTTTTCAGCGTAGGCCTCAATGTGATCCAAAGAAGCCCTTCTCAGTTTCCTCAAAGCCAGTGTTAATGACTACTCCACGAAACATAAGTGTAAATCTGTGAGATGAATTCGCACATCACGAAAAAGTTCTAAGAAAGCTCCTTTCTATTTTTCATCTGTGGATATTTCCTTTTCACCGTAAGGTTCACGGCGCTTTGAAGTATCTAATGGCAGATTTCCAGAAAACTGTGCTAACAAACTGATCAACTGAAGAGAAACGTGTAACTCTTTGAGTTGCATTCCACACATGGCAATGCAGTTTCTCAGAAAGCTTCTCTTTAGTTATTAATGTGAGGATATTTCCTTTATCACCATGGGCCCCAATAGGCTCCCAAATATCACTTTGCAGATTCCACGAAAAGAGTGTTAGCAAACTGCCTTCCTGAGGCAGAGGTTGTAACTCTGTGAGATGAACTCACAGATCAGAAAGAAGTTTCTCAGAAAGCTTCTTTCACGTTTTGAACGGGTGAAATTTCCTTTATCAGCATAGGCCTCAATGTGATCCAAAGAAGCCCTTCTCAGGTTCCTCAAAGACAGTGTTAATGGACTGCTCCACGAAACATAAGTGTAACTTTGTGAGATGAATTCACACATCACCAAGAAGTTTCTAAGAAAGCTTCTTTCTGGTTTTCATCTGTGGATATTTCCTTTGTCACCGTAAGGTTCATTGCGCTACGAAGAATCTAATTGCAGATTTCCAGAAAACTGTGCTAAGAAACTGATCACTGAAGAGGAACGTGTAACTCTGTGAGTTACATTCACACATGGCAATGCAGTTTCTCAGAAAGCTTCTCTTTAGTTATTATGTGAGGATATTTCCTTTTTCACTTTAGCCCTCCATGTGCTCCGAAATATACCTTTGCAGATTCCAAGACAACAGTGTTAGCAAACGGTTCCAAGAAGGGAGGGGTGGAACTCTGTGTGATGAAGTAACACATCAGAAAGCAATCTCTGAGAAAGTTTCTCCATAGTTATTATGTGAGGATATTTCCTATTTCATCATGGGCCCCTATGGGCTCCCAAATATCACTCTCCAGGTTCCACGAAAAGAGTGTAGCAAACTGCTTCCTGAAGTCTCATTTATAAGTCTGTGAGATGAACTCACAGATCAGAAAGAAGTTTCTCAGAAAGCTTCTCTCTCGTTTTGAACGAATGAAATTTCCTTTATCAGCGTAGGCCTCAATGTGATCCAAGGAAGCCCTTCTCAGGTTCCTCAAAGATAGTGTTAATGGACTGCTCCACGAAACATAAGTGTAACTCTATGAGATGAATTCTCACATCACCAAAAAGGTTTAAGAAAGTTTCTTTCAAGTTTTCATCTGTGGATATATCCTTTCTCACTGTAATTTTCATTGCGCTGTTAAGTATCTAATTGCAGATTTCCAGAAAGCTGTGCTAACAAACTGATCACTGAAGAGGAACGTGTAACTCTGTGAGTTGCATTCACACATGGCAATGCAGTTTCTCAGAAAGCTTCTCTTTAGTTATGATGTGAGGATATTTCCTTTTTCACCATAGCCCTCAATGTGCTCCCAAATATCCCTTTGCAGAATCCACGACAACAGTGTTAGCAAACTGTTCCAAGAAGGGAAGGGTGGAACTCTGTGTGATGAAGTAACACATCAGAAAGCAATCTCTCAGAAAGTTTCTCTGTAGGTATTAGGTGAGTATATTTCCTTTTTCACCGTGGGTCCCTATGGGCTCCCAAATATCACTTTCCAGATTCAACGAAAAGAGTGTTAGCAAACTGCTTCCTGAAGTGTAAGTTATAAGTCTGTGAGATGAA